>NC_083770.1:45675961-45833461 GCF_963514075.1 Conger conger | reverse complement strand
AAACGGCTTCAAACACGAGGTGCGGGGAATGAAAGCTAAATGCGGACTGCGACTGTTTTGAATGACAAAGAAGCCGGTTGTAGATCACGGCTTCGTTCAGATTGTCACATAGCTCTGCTGCGAGTGTGGCACAGACAGTCCAGTACGGACGGCTGACAAATCGCCAACACAAAATACCTGCAAAAGTGATTTGTGGTAATCTCCAAAATATTTACTTCACTGCCATTCAAAGAGAAGGGTACTGGAACATTGCTATTATGCTCTTGCATCTTAGATGAAAAGACATCGAACGCCCAAGCAATAAAAAAGACAAATGATAGCATCGCGGTGGAACTTTATAACAAAGGGCCCTTCCTCCAATAGTCCTACTCTTCACCTTTGGAATAGGCAGCAATTTTTTACATCCTGTGGCACAAAAAGCCTCACATTTAAAGAGACACTCCTTTCAAGAAAGCCCCGCACAAAAACACTGTGTACTTGGGTCCTATTCAATCTGCAAGTGCAAGAGCAGCTTGGCAACTGTCTATTGTAGGAGACTGTTGCCAGCGAATCTTCCACAGGGCCACTCAAATGAATGTTCTTTCAGTCTGGTCATGCGTAACAGATATGAATTGTGTGTTCCATGCATCAGATATGAATGGTAATGCGTGCTTATCATCAGATGATAAGCTTATGTACAGGTGACCACAACCAAGTAATTCATTGAATTCATTTGAATTCATCGACAGCAGAATGTACAGGGAGGGACCCGCAGCTTCGCGTACACAGAGGCTCCCATTGAACACTGAAGGAAGACCTGCTTCCTCACCACTGTAATGCAAATGTTGTGTAAATTTGATGCAAACCCCATGGACACAGAGGCTGTAATTTAGGCAGGAAGGGAAACAGGTAATGTGTGTAATAAAGGCTCATACTTAATATTAACCTGCAGAAGCAGGTGACGAAGTAAAAATCATAAGGTTTGAATTATTCCTGATATTAAATCATGGTATCTCATGGAAACCATGAATGATCATGAATTATGAAAATAGATCTTCATTTTGTTGCACAGAAGCTCTTAGCAAAAGTTATTTTACTTTGATCGACGGCAGTAGACCCATGCTCTCAGGCATTACCTACAGTGATCAGTTTGCTTGTTAGGCGGGAAAGAAGGTGAGAGTCAATCAGAAGAGAAAAATCAAACAGAAGGCGTGTACATGTTTTTCCTCTAAAACTGTTTTTAACAGTTCTTCTCAGGATGTGGTTTGCTAGCCGCCCTGAATGGCAGTCAAAACAAGAATGACAGACAAAGAGAGAAAGAGAGAGCAGACGAGACATTGAAAATGAAAGAGAAAAATAACAACTATGGTAAAGAGATAAAGAGAGAGAGAGAGAGATATTGTGTCTGATAAGATGAATAGAAAGGTTGATCAGTGGTATGGGCTTCTGCTTGGGCGTGCTGTAATGAGAATGAAGACAGGGTTGTGAGGGGGTTGTCCGGGTACACACTCACCAAGCACTTCATTAGGTATTTATTAGACTAATTAGACTTTATTAGACTTTTTTAGATGTAGTCTATCCTCTTAGAGTTGTGAAGCATTGTGTGTTCAGAGATGCTCTTCTGCATACCACTGTTGTAATGTGTGGTTATTTGCGTTACGGTCACCTTCCTGTCAGCTTTGACCAGTCTGGCCATTCTCCTCTGGCGTCTCTCATTAACAAGGTGTTTCTGTCTGCAGAACTGCTGCTCACTGGATTTCTTGGTGTTTTTTGCACCATCTTTTGCAAACTCTCGTGTGCATGAGAATCCCAGGAGATCAGCAGTTTCTGAGATACTCAAACCACCAACAATCATTCCACAGCGAAAGATCCCCATTCTGATGGTTGATGTGACCATTAACCAAAGTTCTGCTGCCACACAGTCGGCTGATTAGATAATCACATGAATAATCACATGTAATAAAGTAAAACTGTTCCTAATAAAGTAGGCAGTGCTCATGAGGCCCCGCAGCCATCACTGGTCTGTCCTCAGTACGTCTCTACGAACAACTTCACACACACCTCCGACTAAATGGGGGGGTTAAGATATTTTGGTACTGGTCTACAATGTTTGCATTTGTGGTGAGAATCAGTTTACCATTGTTAAGTTTGCCTTTCAAAAGCACATATTTTCCCAATAATAAATGTGGTTGCTTTCATGAGATAGTCAGAAAAACATACTGTGCACAGATTTTATTAAAAAAGAAAAAGAAAAAAAATATGGTCTACTTCACTGGAAGATATAGCTGTTCTGTGGAAGATCACTATATGGTAAATGGTAAATGGTTGGCATTTATATAGCGCCTTTATCCAAAGTGCTGTACAATTGATGCTTCTCATTCACCTATTCATACACACACTCACACACTGACAGCGATTGGCTGACCAGCTCGTCAGGAGCATTTAGGGGTTAGGTGTCTTGCTCAGGGACACTTCGACACATCCCGGGCGGGGGATTGAACCGGCGACCCTCCGACTGCCAGACGACTGCCCTTACTGCCTGAGCCATGTCACACCATGTCAACTATGTCACAACATAATTTGTGTTGGTGGAGGGTTATGTCACATAATACTATTCTTTAAAGGTGCAATAGGTAAGATTTTTGTGTTAAGACCATTGTAAATCCCCTCCTATCATTGAAAAAGGCTCACTGACATGTTGAAATTCGGGTTTCAAAATATACGGCCCCGACGCTCTGTCCCAAGACATTGTATAACTTCCAATAATTCAAGCTCATTGGTTGAAAATGACCTACATGACCTATGACCGAGTGAAAATGCAATGCGAGTACAGCAAAATGTTAGCATGTTAGCATATTCATCAATACTAAAGCTCAGGCCCAGATGTGAAGCATGAGTCAGTCATGGTATATATCCTATAATGAATAAAAAAAAGCTAATAGTCACAAGCATACTGTATGTGAAAAGTAGAAAGATCCAGTCAATTCCGACTCGGCAAAATAACATGTTTGAACATATTTAAAATTCAACTACTGTGTGTGCTTTATACATTTCCTGTTTACTCTATGTGGCACGATGAATTACATCTGGGTGAAGCTTCTAAGAAAAAGGAATGACACAACATGGCTATGATTTGTGTGGGAATGAACATGATGTCTTGAGTCACACTTTTGTCTCGAGACATGGTTTATGCCAAGCCAAATAAGTCAAGTGGGAACAGGCTGACATAGATAGCTTGAGGTCTTTTCACAGCTCATGTGATGGTGCTCCCAACGTGTGTTAAGAAGTGAAAATTAAGATTATAATTTGAAATGGGAGGCAGTGCTGTGATGAAATGCTCATTTAAAACATTTTTTGGTGATCTGCTTGTGGTGTCTGGGGCAAATGATTGACACACCATTAATCACAGACCACATAAATCACACTGACATAAGGAAACGGGGTGGCCTGTAGTGTAGTGGTTAAGGTAAATGACTGGGTCACGCAAAAGGTCGGTGGTTCTAATCCCGGTGTAGCCACAATATGATCCGCACGGCTGTTGGGCCCTTGAGCAAGGCCCTTAACCCTGCATTGCTCCAGGGGAGGATTGTCTCCTGCTTAGTCCAAGCAACTGTACGTCGTTCTGGATAAGAGCGTCTGCCAAATGACAATAATGTAATGTAATATAATGAAACACACACACACACTCAAACACGCACACGGTCTTGCAGTCAGCCCGTAATGTGCATTGTCATTCTGAGAAGGTGAAATGAGGTTGCGGTCAGACAGGCAGGTTTCCACACGGCCTGGTCTCCTGCACTGCTGTCAGTCCCCGAGCAGAGTCATCACTGCCTGGGCCTGTGGGATATTCTAGAAGGGTCTGCGGGATATTCTAGAAGGACACGGCAGTGTCAAACACACACAAAAATGATTGCTCTAAACACAGACAATAAGCTAAACCATCACACTTAGAAGTTGCTATTAGCCATATTGTGTTTTTTTTGTTTTTTTTTAATAATACAAGCACCTTCCTCAGATCAGACCAGAACTATAAAGTAGAGAAGCTTGTGTTCCTGTGGTTTATTCCCACGGGGTGTCGGTCCATGTAAAGAGATGTGTTCGGAAAAGCAAGCTGAGACAAGTGTATACTGTACACTTGACTCATGTAAAGCAGTCCTGTCCCAGTGAATATTTTTGTGGTGAATCGCAAACCTACTGCTGGTGTTCTGGTGAAACCCTAGGTACATTTGGTTGAGAAGGCTCACTGACATGTTGACTCACCCACTGCCTGTGTTTATAGTTCTTAAATTCGGGTTTCAAACTGTACAGCTGACGGACTGACACTCTCTGCCAAAACATTGTATAACTGTACAATAACTCAAGCTCATTGGTTGAAAATTGGTTCTAATTGCCACTGCCAATGGTATTTCAACGTCCCCCGCCTCGGAGGGATAAACAGCGTTGTGGTTTGGAAGGTGTTTGTTGCTGCTATTCCTCTCTCGACTGTCAAAAGTCCAAAGTTACCGATTGTACCTTTAAGACGAGTATAAAAGCAGGGGGCTTGAATGAGTGGCTGGACGCCCTGCAGCCAGTGCACAGGAGACGGGGGTTGAGCGCAGCTGCAGTCCTGCCGCCTGCCCAGAGCCCGCCATGTATAATTGACACATGCCTTAGTCCCGGTCCATTGTCCCGGTCCATTGTCCCGGTCCAGTGCAGCAGGACACATGGCAGGAGGTGGCGGGGCCTGCCAGACCGACACCAGCCTTTCTAATGTCATTTTTACGGCTGATGACAGAGAGCTGTAAACTAGACGCATGAAACAAAGGGAGTGGTCTGTGTGACCCTTATGGAACAAATTATGCTGACTGGTTCCTGTGCACACATTAAGAGATGTGTGTGTGTGTGTGTGTGTGTGTGTGTGTCTGTGCTTCAGCGTGTTTGGGCCACGGTTTTATGATATTATTCACACATTTATAGCTTTGGCACATCAAACTGTAAACCACAAATAGCATCGCTAGGATGAGTGCCAGTTGGAGACTGTGTGAAAATGCATTCTCATACGACTGTGTGGGTATGTTCACGACCTGTCAGCCCAGACACATCCTGTTTCTGCAGAATCAGGCCCATCTTCACACAGATCTACAGAGATAAATCTACTGTAGGTAGAGGAAGCTTCAAAAGGTTGCTTCACTTTTGATTCCAGTGAAATTTTGCTTTTTGTTGACAGGTAAAATTGCAAGAGAGAATATATATTTTTTGATTGTGTCTAATTGGCTTAATGACATGAACTACAGTATAAAACACATAATCACTTAGATGGCTTTCATAGACTCCCCACAAACCGACTGAAAGTTTGAGATATACAGTGGCAAGAAAAAGTATGTGAACCCTTTGGAATTACTTGGTTTCCTGCATTAATTGGTCATAAAATGTGATCTGATCTACATCTAAATGGTAAATGGCAGGAATTTATATAGCACCTTTATCCAAAGCGCTGTACAATTGATGCTTCTCCATTCACCCATTCATACACACACTCACACACCGACGGCGATTGGCTGCCATGCAAGGCCCCGACCAGCTCGTCAGGAGCATTTGGGGGTTAGGCGTCTTGCTCTCTGTTCATGAGTCTACCATAGGCAAATCATTGAACAGGCATGGTGTCCATGGCAGGACACCACGGAGGAAGCCGCTGCTTTCCAAAAAAAAAACATCACTGCACGCCTGAAGTTTGCTAAGAGTACCTTGACACTCCACAATGCTACTGGGAAAATGTTTTGTGAACACGCAGCGCTACATATGGTGTAAAAAGGGCACTGCATACCAACATGAAAACATCATCCCAACGGTGAAGTACGGTGGAGGGAGCATCATGATTTGTGGCTGCTTTGCTGCTTCGGGGCGTGGACCGCTTGCCATCATCAAGGGGAAAATGAATTCTCAAGTTTAACAAGGTATCCTACAGAATAATGTCAGGGTGGCTGTCCGCCAGCTGAAACTCAGTAGAAGTTGGGTGATGCAGCAGGACAATGACCCTAAACATCGAAGTAAATCTACTACAGAATGGCTTCAAAAAAAGAAAATCCGCCTTTTGGAGTGGCCTAGTCAGAGTCCAGACCTGAATCCAATAGAGATGCTGTGGAATGACCCCAAGAGAGCTGTTCACACCAGACATCCTAAGAATATGGCTGAGCTGAAGCAGTTCTGTAAGGAAGAATGGTCCATAATTCCTCCTGAACGTTGTGCAGGTCTGATCAGCAGCTACCGGAAACGCTTGTTGGAGGTTATTGCTGCCAAAGGAGGTTCGACCAGTTATTAAATCCAAGGGTTCACTTACTTTTTCCACCAGCACTGTGAATGTTCAATGGATGTGTCCAATAAAGACATGAAATATTATAATTGTTTGTGTGGTATTAGGTTAAGCACATTGAGTTTGTCTATACTTGGGACTTAGATGTAGATCAGATCACATTTTATGACCAATTAATACAGAAAACCAAGTAATTCCAAAGGGTTCACATACTTTTTCTTGCCACTGCAGTATGTGAAGGGAACAGTCATTATCATGTATAATTCCATAGTAATATTGTCTGTAATATTAATTTGTGTAACAACCACATCCCAAAAGGGTATTTTTTTTTTTTTTTTTTACATCTTTGGCCCAGTGACAAAATATTGGCGTAATGGAAATCATACCATGAAGTATTGCGTCACTGCTCGGAAACGATATTCCACCTCCCCCAAGTTTCCTTCCAGACAGGCGTTCTTACGCAGGCAGCACACAGCCCCTACACACACTCCCCGCGAGGGTCACCCGCAGCCCCACCGCGGGAGCACACACCCCCCCCTCACGCACAGACACAGCACTGTCCCTCCGGACGGGACCGGGCGTCCCGTGAGGCTGCCCCGTTTCACTCCGGGGTCTCGGCCTTCGTCGAACGCGCCCCAGGAAAGGCCGGTATTCTTGGACCGGGTCCTGCAGCACCCCAGGGAAGGCCGGTATTCTTGGACCGGGTCCCTGCAGCAGCTCGTTACCACTAACGATTAACTGCGTCGACATGCCGAGGGGTTTCCAAGTGGTTACAAACGCTGCCCCTGTACTAACTGGGCTGGCTCACTCCCCCCCCCCCCCCCGACCCCCGACCCCCAGCCGACTTTTGTCCTCGTATTCTGTGTGGTGTGGCGTTGGCGGCTGCAATAAAGTTCACTGACGCAGTTTCTCATTTGACTGTGGCGGGAAGAGCATTAGCCGGCGACAGCTCAGTAAATGTATGGGCCGCTGACTTTTCAGGGGAAGCACGGAGGGGGGGGGGGGGGGGGGGCGGGGGGGGGGACGCCGGCGTTCTTTGTCTCTGCCGATCGGATATGGCGTTTGTAAGAGTTATAGCGTTTAATTTGCAAGCCCTCCCGCAGGCCGCGGACATGGATGAGGAGGACACTGTGGAGGCCGAACTGTGTTGTGAAGGGCTGAAGCTTATAGATATCTGTGTGACATTTGATAATAACCACACATTACAACAGTGGTATGCAGAAGAGTATCTCTGAACACACTGCACATCATAACTCTTAAGTGGTAGGCTACACCTGCAGAAGTCTAAAAAATAAGTTTAACATGTCTGTGACATTTGAAATGGATTTTGATAATGTTAGACACAGGTATTGAAGCACTGGTGTACATTCCTTGGAACAAATATTGTGTTACGATTTTATTTTGTTGACGCCTGGAAAAGATTTACTACAGTTACATCACAATACAAGTGTCTGCCATGACTCACCTCTGGCTTAGAAAATAAGTGATGGTCTTTTGCTATACGTCCAAAAGTCCACCTGCATTACAATAACAAGGTATGGCGAACGGACATAACACTAAGATGTATCAAGGATAACCACAACACCAAAGAAGGCCCAGTTGAACACACAGTGATATAAAAAAGACAAACAGGATTTTTTATGACAGGCACAAAAGAGAGTTACCTAGCCTTACTCTATCATTACATATAGAAGTGCACGTTTCTGCAAATATCTAGCTATATTTTCAATGGTTCACAGTTACAGCTAAGAAATGAAAACACTTTGCATTCAGATTTTGTCGGTACAAGTCTGCAGTGCACACAGGTATTCCCACCCCCTGCTATAAAGGCCACTGGTTAAAAAATAACCGCACAATCTTATCTTGTGTTGTCAATGGTTTTGTGAGGCTGACATTCTTGTCCTCTCACGTTCAAGTGCTGTGCAAATGTGCCGTGACAGTGCGCAGTGTGAGAACTGTGCGAGAACACGCGTGTTCAGAGCTCCTGTATCTTCCAGCTGCACTGTCACCTGTACACCAGCCAGACCCCTCCCTTCCGCTACTTCGGGATGCCTGTCACGACTGCCGTCTGTTCTGGCCCCACGGTGGTGGAATGACCATCCTGTGGATGTCAGAACGGCAGAGTCTCCGACTACTTTCAAGCGCAGACTGAAGACTCATCTCTTCAGGCTGCAACCTTTCCCTCCCTACCTCACCACCATGATTAGCCTTGTGTACGCCATAGATTATGATGGCACTTATGTATAGTCATTGTTGTACTTGGGGGATTCTAGCTGCCAACCGTGGCAGTCTAGTCAGGTAAATCGATGTATTCTTCAAGCGTTCAAATTGTATCCATGTGGTCACGCTAGGACTCGGAAGCGTACTTTCCTCTAGGATCCTTATCGCACTTGTCCCTGTGTTCGATTTGCACTTTATTGTACGTCACTCTGGATAAGAGCGTCTGCTAAATGCCTGTAATGGAATGTAATGTAAGGTAATGTCACATAACAGCTGAGCAGAGTGCAGCCACTAAGCAGGACACTGTTCTGGGGAGCATTCTTCTCGCTGCCCTTTGAGGTCAGAGCATCTCTGGCGCAGCAGCCCACGATGATCACAGAGCATCACGAGGTGCGGGTAACTGAGAGAGGAATGGACCGGGGCGTAGATGTTACATCTCTGACCTGTGCCTGTGCTCAGATCTGCTCAGCCCCAAAGCTTTCAAGTTAATGCTAGTACTGATGGAATGCAAAATCTCTCTGAATTTTCTCAGAATCACTTTCTCGTGCGTCTGCCTACAGGGAATGTTATTGGCCCGGCAGACGGGATCTGAGGTGACGATTCAGGCATCCATAACACTGAGGAGTATTTTCCCTATGAATTGGCCTTGTTTTCTGAGCCTTTTTATCTCCCTTTGGCACGCTCGTCGTAGGGCTGTCAGTTGAAATTTACGGAGCAGTCGTATATCACGACGAGACAAAACAGACTAAAGTATTAAAGAATTATCAAAGGATTTCCCGTTGTATCAATGTGGCGGCAAATCTAATAGTTTAATGTTTTATGGGGCGGGGGGGGGGGGGATTACTCATGCATTCATGCATATTTTTCTTCCTGCCAGTTCTGCTAATTCACTTCCATCTATTCATCCTGTTTTAAGAAAGTAGTGTTCTGCTGCGGACGGCTTGCTGGTATGTGTTAGCGTTTCTCTGGAGATCGTTTCCCGGTGGTCCGATCCTGTGTGTGGAGCTAGAGCAGGGGGTGTGGGGAAGTGTGACCTCAGCCTGACGGTGTTCCTACGCAGGTGAACCTCAGCCGCTTCCCCGCCCCCATGGCCCTGCACAGTAATGCTTAGATTGACATACATTACAGGCTTTTAGCAGACGCTCTTATCCAGAGCGCCGTACAAAGTGCAAATCGAACACAGGGGCACGTGCGATGAGGACCCTAGAGGACAGTAGCGTGGCTGTGTAGATGTCAGGTTCTGTGTTTTTCTGTTATCTGTTTGATGTCTAAGTCCCCAGCGTTTTTGCCTTTTGTTAACCTCTGTGCTTTCCGTAGTCTGTTTCCTGCTCCATTCACCCATATCCATTTGTTTCAGCTGTGTCCTATTTTGTGTCTCCGCCTCCCCACTCCTTTTATGGACTTCCTTCCTGCCATTTCTGCCATTTTCTCTCACCTGTCTCATTGTCTGTCAATCTGTAAACCTGTCCTTTTCAGTTTCTTGTAGCTAGTTCATCTTTCTGTTATTCCGTTCCCCATCCCGGTTCTAGCTTCCCTGTACCTGTGCCCTGTTATTATAGTTCTGCTCTGCTCTGCTTTTGGATTTTATGGTTTTGATCTCTGCCTGGTTTTTGGACTCTGTTTTGGTTTTTGTACTTGTACCTTTACCTGTTTGGACTTCCTGGTTTTTGAACTCTGCCTGTTTGCGCTCTGCCTGCCCTGCATGTGCCTGTCTGTTTGGATACCGACCATTGCCTGTTTTTTGACTACGTTTTGGATCTGCCTTTTGCCATTAAAACCTGCCTTATTCACGTTATCCCTGAGTCTGTGATTGGTTCCTCTGTCCCAAACCCTGATAAAAGATACAATTTGATCCCTTGAAGAATACATCAACTAGCATACCATGGTTGGCAGCTAGAATACCCCTGGTACAACAATACTATATATATAACTATATATAAGTGCTAGTATAATCTATGGCATGCACAAGGCTAATCATGGTGGTGAGGTAGGGAGGGAAAGGTGCAGCCTGAAGAGATGAGTCTTCAGTCTGCGCTTGAAAGACTGTGCTATTCTGACATCCACAGGAAGGTCATTCCACCACCATGGGGCCAGAACAGACAGCAGTCGTGACTGAGTAGTGCAGGTGAATTTAAATCAACTCGCACACCAGTTGTAACCAACCCTGTTCCTGGAGATCTGCAATCCAGGAGGTTTGCCTTTCAATCCCAATTTGGAACACCTGACTCTACTAATTAGCAGCACAACAAGATGTCTAGCTGTTGCATGTGGTGTGCTTTGTATGGTTCGAGTGAAAACCTACAAAATAGGTTGGTTACAGGGTTGGTTACCACTGTCGAAGAGATTACATACGGACCCAATTTGGTAAATGGTAAATGGCAGGCATTTATATAGCGCCTTTATCCAAAGCGCCGTACAATTGATGCTTCTCCATTCACCCATTCATACACACACTCACACACCGACGGCGATTGGCTGCCATGCAAGGCCAACCGACCAGCTCGTCAGGAGCATCGTCAGGGGTTAGGTGTCTTGCTCAGGGACACTTCGACACAGCCCGGGGGGGGGGATCGAACCGGCAACCCTCCGACTGCCAGACGACTGCTCTTACTGCCTGAGCCAATGAGACGACTGCTCTTACTGCCTGAGCCAATGAGACGACTGGTCTTACTGCCTGAGCCATGTCGCCCCACAATTTGACTCGTGTACTCTGTTAGAGCTGAATTGACACTGGACATTTTACCGTTGCTGTGCACCTGGAATCAGTTGTCAGATCTTTGTGTGGGAAGCAGGTCTAATATGACACAGCTGTGGTACCCCAGCTGACTGAACAGAACCTGGTTTTCTTAGGAACTGATAGGCCTGTGGATTCATGTTCTGGGGGGGGGGGGCGCAGGGATCTCATAACTGATGGCATAGATACTGATGTTTTAGCAGGCGTAGTGGGCATCCATCCCAAAATAACATAACCCCCCCCCCATCCAAAAACCCACTGGTGCTGGGGGGGGGGGGGGGGGGGGGGGGCAGGGGAGTCCACAGCTGCAATTCCCATTTACCCATGAACCCCACTGGCTAGCGATGTCATTTCCCAGGAAGAGTCTCGGGGCCAGCGCCTGTTCTCTCTGGGAAGTCATTCCAGTTTAAACATGGGCTGTCAGATGAATAAACAGTGCGCACAGATTGCCTCTGACCCAGGCTATTGTTCCCTAACTTGGCCTAGTGACAGTGTGGGGGAGCGGGGGAGGCCCCAGCGTAGGCTACAGAATGTCCCCTCACATACGCATACTCACACACGCTTACCAAAACACTGCTGTACACACACACACACACACACACACACGCACAAACAAACACACACACAAACACACATGCTTACCAAAACACTGCTGCATATACAAACACACACACACACACACACACACACACACACACATACATACACACAGACACACACACACACATTATTGAGCTATCCTCCGTTGGATAGCTCTATACTACAGGTTAACCTCTCCATCCTCAGTCCTGTAAGAAACAACCATAATGCCTGTACCTTCCCCTAGATTTAGCTGTTGAATTTTCATTACTTAAAAAGTTATCTAGGGCTTTTTGCCCTGAAACACTTATGGTATATCCAACCGGGGCTTGAAATTAATTTGAGCAGATCTATAAAAAGCAACTAATTCTTGAACGTGAAATTACTGAACATATAGCACCGGGCAGCCACGCTGATAATTGCCCTTGTTGAGCAGATTTTTAATTGCTTGGCATGTGCAACCAGACGTCTTCTGGGACTGATTCTCAGAGCTCTGCGTGTCTGCAGGCCGTATCTGAGCCTGCAGAGGGACATGGAGCCTAATCGCTGTGTCTCTGTGTGCAAATGAACCAGGCTTCGTGTTTAACGCTTTTCCTGGACTGGGTGAGTGACTTTGCTCTCTGGCACCAGTGCAGTCGGGTCCAGTATAGGTCTTTAAGCCATCCAATTAATTAGAAGTCCAATGGTACATTACGTTACATTAATGGCATTTGGCAGACGCTCTTATCCAGAGCGACGTACGGTTGATTAGACTAAGCGGGAGACAATCCTCCCCTGGAGCAATGCAGGGTTAAGGGCCTTGCTCAAGGGCCTCAGCGGCCGTGCGGATCTTATTGTGGCTACACCGCGGATCGAACCACTGACCTTGCATGCCCCAGTTATGTACCTTAACCTCTACGCTACAACCCTCATCCCCTGCGGTCAAACTACAAAGTCAAAAATTTGACCCGCAACAACAATGTCTTCCCACGTGCCGATTTGTCACGTGATTGTGGACCATTCAGAGGCAGCGCTGGCTAGCGGGGACGCAGGGCATGTTTAGTAATGGCCCCTGGACTGTCAATCATACCGTGCCCGGACCCATCCCGGACTTCGTGACAACATAAGGGTCGCCCGTCTCCATACTGCACAATCTCTGGCTCCAGATTGCACAAAATGGCAGCTAACTTGCCAATGAGAACCAGTCTCAAACCTGAGTCTGTGTATCTCAGATAGGGTCAGTAATGAGCTCCATGGCAAAAAGCCCAAATGTGAAAGTGAAGCACAAGAGAAGGGGAATGGCGCTGCTGAGTCCAGTCTTTCTGTCCCCCGTTCTGGGTCATTCCCTCCGCATGGAGATGTGCAGCCAAGAGGAAGTCCACCGGGGAATTCCCCTTCGCTTTCCACCTGCGGCCTCGTCTGCGCTACGTGCCCCGCCCAGTCCCACTCGCAAAGTTTTCCGTCCAAACTAGACACCAGGGTGGACGATGGTCCCAGGCCCGTTAAAGAGACATTACTGCAGCGGTTCCCAACCTTTTCTGGCTCGTGACCACAAATTTCTGGCGACCCCAGAGACTTTTTTTTTTCTAGAATTAGTTCTTGATCATGTCTGTTACACTGTGTTGCAAATACAGAGTAGCCAGATTAGTGCACAAAGTGACATTTCATTTTCCCTGATCAGGAAATACATGTACAGTTAGGTAAGCTACAAGGCTTGATAAAATTTTTTATTTTATTTTTTAAATCAATTACTACACATTTCAGGCAACCCCATTTGAATTCCGCGGGACCCCACGTGGGGTCGCGACCCCAAGGTTGAAAAGCACTGCATTACTGCGTGACTTCACTGCGTGGAGAGCCTTGACGGACACGGGTTCGAAGCACAGGTCTGCAGCGGACCGATTTATTCCCGAGCCGGTCTGGACGAGAGGTGTATTATCAGGCGGTCCGTCTCGCGAATGTGAAGGACACGCTTCGCATCTGCACCGGGCCCTGCGGCTGGAGAACGCCGGTTACGCAACACCTCATTATCGACTGCTCCATTTCCCCCCCGTCAGTCACAGTACTCTGGGCCTGGCGTGTGACACGTACGCTCTGCAAAACGACAGTTTATTCCCTTCAAACGATCCGCCGTTACAGTTTGAATTCGTTGAACATAACCCTGATAGTGAAATGGCGAAAAAAGACCAAAGGATTTGGTGTGTGTTGTTCTGTGGCTGGTCATTTGAAGAGAAAAAAAAAGCTGGACGGATTGGATGGGTTTGAGTCAAGACATACAAATAATTTTTCTGTGGAATGTGGTTTCTCGGTCACTGCGTGCTAGAAGGGCCTTTTTGGCAAGGACACGAAAATTCAATTAAACTTATTCACCAGATGTTTTTATTTGCAGGCAATCCTGCCGCACTGGGTGGAGCCCATCAAATCAGTTTAGTTTTATTTTTATGTTTTAATTTGTGAAAGGTCAAAGGTAAGGTTGCACAGGGCAATTACATTACACAGTTCAGTTGTCCATTGTGATGCCGTGGACTTGGCTGTCATCCTTGTTCGTAATGCATAGCTGCCTTAAATCGACCAGTCCCACCCTAGAACACACTTGTTTGGGGAACCGCTTTTAGTTCTTCTGCGCTCTTCATTGTGTTTAAAAGGAATGAGGAATGTTTTGGAGAAGGGGGGGGGGGAGACAGAGGGTGGCGTGAGGAGAGAGCTGGTGTGTGCGCAGGGATGGGCCCCAGGATGCAGGGATGGGCCTCAGGGCGCAGGGACAGGCCTCAGGGTGCAGGGACGGGCCGAAGGGATGGGCCCCAGAATGCAGGGATGGGCCTCAGGGTGCAGGGACGGGCCTCAGGGTGCAGGGACGGGCAGAAGGGATGGGCCCCAGGGTGCAGGGATGGGCTGAAGGCATGGGCCTCAGGGCGCAGGGACAGGCTGCAGTCGGAGCCGCAGAGGAAGATCTGCTGTGCAGTGCAGGTGCAGAGTAACCCGAGGAGGGGGGGGGGGGGGGGTGCTCTGCCTGCGTCACGGGGACACGACCCCCCCCCATTCCCTCACGGCAACCGAACACTCTGCTTGACAACGCGCCGTTTAAGTGTCTTCCTCAAGATTTAGTTTGAGAAAGGAGGGAAGACACAGAGATGGGGGAATAAAATTACGCCGATCCAGAGATTAGGAATCCAACCGTGGTGGCCAAAATAGATCAGGTACTCTTATGGAAATGATCACCGATGTGACTTTGTTCCTGATCTCTGGCTCAACGTTGCGGGGCGAGAGGGCGATCTCGAGCTGCCCCGGCCCCAGCCCGCCTGCCCCCATCGGACCAGCACTGTGGTGTAAACAGCGAGGCTGCTGCTGCTCCTCCATGAATGTAATTATTTGCGTATATTGTGAGCACAAACGCAGGCCCCCCTTTTCAGGCCTGGTGAAATCTCTGGCACGCGGACGAGACTCGGGTCGGCCGCTACCCCCGAGAGGAAAATCAACGGCAGCAGTTTCTGCTGAAAAAGCTGTGAAAACCTGCGAAAGTTGAGTCAGGGCCGAGGAGTATGACGTACTGGAGAATTCTTGGGTTATTACTTTAAGATGTTCGTATCCTCCCTCACGCAAATGAATGAAAAAAACCCCAAAAAAAACGAACCCTTATGAGAAATCAGGGCGGAAATTGTTTTTTTAAAGGTGGTTCTCCAATCCTGACCTCCTTAAAGGTGTCACCATCGACTAGGGAATTGACCGCAAGAAAAATGGGGGGAGGGGGCTCTGATTTGGCTAAAAGAAACAAACGGAGAGTGCAGTTTGTCTTGCCCCAGCTCCGGTGGATGTGTGTGTGTGTGTGTGTGTGTGTCTGTGTGTGTGTGTGTTTGCGTGTGTGTGCATGTGTGTGTGTGTGTGTGTGTGTGTGTGTGTGTGAGCCACGCTGGAAACATATGCGGTGTTGTTCACAGCGATGGTATCCGAGCTGGCAGAGCGTTGCTTCACAAGGCGAATCTTGGAATATGTCACATATTCCCGTTCCAAACAGTGTCGGCCCCAGTCCCTGGAGCTTGACTGGAGCAGGGGCAGGGAGGATGGGAATTCAGAGAGGAAGTCAAACGTGATAAATTGTACATGGGCTACGCACCGGGACCATGATTTCATTTTAGCCCGTAAAGCAGCGAGCCCACACACGCTTCGCAAAACAGGCGGATGTTCATTGCTGAGCGCACACGCAATGAGGCCCCCATTAAAACCAGTTCCTCCCAGTAGTGAAATAACATCTAAACGGGCCTCCGCCAACACTTGCTCCTCCCAGAGCTTGGTTCAAGTGAAGGAAAACAGCGAATGTTTTCTTAGCCAGCACTTTTGACGATGGGTTCCTATCGGAGATCATCTCATGAGTTTGAGGTTATATTATTTCAGAAGTATGTTTTGTCATCTGCTCATAAGCCGGACTGTTTGATGTTTCGGGATTCTGATTATGTGCACGCTCGGCCTTCTGGGATACCCTCTTGAAGAGGAAAGCAATTTTACAAGTTTAGTTTCCATTGTTTATCGAACATTAAATGGCACCATAAAAGAATGGTCTCGAGGGCCTAGATTTTAGTTGCAGTGCAGTAACCTAACGCCAAGGTGTGGATGGATACCCTGCTGAAAAAAACAAGCTACGTTTTGAAACAGATGGTGATGGTTGACCAGTTACATCAGCTCTACACTCAACGTGGTTTGACCAGCTCAAAGTATGCTTTGAAACAGCTGGTAGCTGGTTGACCGGGTTAGATCAGCTCCATACTCAACGTGATTTGACCAGCTCAAAGTATGCTTTGAAACAGCTGGTAGCTGGTTGACCGGGTTAGATCAGCTCCATACTCAACGTGGTTTGACCAGCTCAAAGTATGCTTTGAAACAGCTGGTAGCTGGTTGACCGGGTTAGATCAGCTCCATACTCAACGTGGTTTGACCAGCTCAAAGTATGCTTTGAAACAGCTGGTAGCTGGTTGACCGGGTTAGATCAGCTCCATACTCAACGTGGTTTGACCAGCTCAAAGTATGCTTTGAAACAGCTGGTAGCTGGTATTTTAAGCTGGTCATAGCCAGATTTTACACCAGGGCAGTGTGCTCTCACAGGGGGAGAGGGGACAGGCGAGAGGGAGACCCTGAAACATGCTCTGTCAGCAGCACGTGCTCATGGCCATGTCATCTACAGCCAATGAGGGCAGACAACTAAAATAAGTCATTTTCTAGACATAACACCGTGTCCTGTGTAAAGTCTGGACAGATGTCTATTTGAAGTGTGCACTTTGGGGCCTTGGACTCATATGTGAACCTGAAGGCTTCATGCGCTGTGTGTGAGAGAGACCTAGCTCTGCACACGTCCTGAAGTCCTCTAGTGGCATTGTAGCGTAATGCACTATGAAGAACCCATGAATCAATGAGATGTCTCCGCTGTTAATTATAGATTGTGGACATTAGACTGCTCTAACTATACTGTTGCTAATGGTTTAATAATTAATCTCTAAAGTCGTCACTTAAGTTGGCTTGGAGATGGAACTATGCAAGAGAAGAGGGTGGACTTATCTTTGGCCAAATGTGTTTTTATTTTTTTTGTCTTTGAAAACTAAAAATAAACATTTGGTTCATTGGTAAGTTGAAATGTATCTTACGAAAAGGGAGAAAACAGTTATGAAACAACACAACCATATAATTAAAGTAACATTTCTAGCCAAGCTTTTTTTTTTTTTTTTTTTTTTTTTTTTCTCCTCACAGCGTGAAGCTCATTCATTTCCCAGCACAGTGGAGGACCTGGCTTAGGTCACGATTTAATTAATTCATTTACTCGCTCAGTGGAGGTCACGACGTGGTGCATTTTTTCAGCCCTGAGCGTGACTCAGAGCTGAAACCATGGCTGCGGGGGCTGTGCGGAGAGGGCTGGGGGAGAGGGCTGGGGGAGCGCTGTGTGTGCAGTGTGACGCGCCTGGAGAACGGCCTCTCACCGGCGTCTTCTGCTCCTTCTCCCCCCCAAGGTGGAGGAGGCAAGCGGAAAGGAAGGAGCAAGAAATGGAAAGACATCCTCCGCTTCCCGCACATCAGCCAGTGCGCCGAGCTGGGCAGCAGCATCGGTGAGGCTACGCCTTCTACACCTTCCACACCATCTACACCTTCTACACCTTCACCACCTTCTACACCTACACCACCTTCCACACCTTCTATACCTTCTACACCTTCACCACCTTCTACACCCTCCACACCTTCTACACCTTCTACACCTACACCACCTTCTACACCGTCACCACCTTCCACACCATCTACACCTTCCACACCTTCTACACCTTCCAAACCTTCTACACCCTCCACACCTTCTACACCTTCTACACCACCTTCTACACCGTCACCACCTTCCACACCATCTACACCTTCCACACCTTCTACACCTTCCAAACCTTCTACACCCTCCACACCTTCTACACCTTCTACACCTACACCACCTTCTACACCGTCACCACCTTCCACACCATCTACACCTTCCACACCTTCTACACCTTCCAAACCTTCTACACCTTCTACACCTACACCACCTTCTACACCATCACCACCTTCCACACCGTCACCACCTTCCACACCTTCTACACCTTCTACACCTTCACCACCTTCTACACCCTCCACACCTTCACCACCTTCTATAACTTCCACACCTTCTACGCCTTCTACACCTTCCACACCTTCCACAAACACTCTGTGGGAGTTACCTCCCTCGGCCCTTTTCCCCAAACAACTCATCACTTATTCATCACTGGTCATTTTCTATTTATGAACCCAAAGTGCAACTTTATTAAAAAGGTATTATAATATTGATGTGGTTAAAAAAAGGTTTTCTCCTCCGGTTACAGAGAATCTGCTTAGGGCAACACTTCCAGAGAATGCTTGAGTGTGTGTGTGTGTGTTGTTTTTGTCTGCACATATCCTGCGGAGACATGGTAGAAAAGATGTATTAAATGTTTTGACACAGTACAAGTGTCTTGGCTGACAAAATGGTGTGAAATTAAATGAAAATGAATCATTTTGTAGTGAAAATATTTTCAAAAAGAATATGTCATTGAATATTCTTATTGAGTCTCCCTCGTAGTGTAGAATATATGGTCCTTGAATGAGAGTAACAGCAGACGCTCGAGTCACCTGCAGGGGACAGATAGCGCGGAGGCGCTAACGGTGTGGCGACGTCCGCGTTGTTCTCTGCGCGGCCCTGCTTCTCGCCGTGTTTATTTTAGAAATCCCCCGCGACTTCCAAGCGCCCGAGTGAGCGGGCGGGGCGATGACGACACCCCTGACGGGCTCGTTCCAGGGTTAAGTGAGGCGGCCGGGGTGGGGTGGGGTGGGGGTGGGGGGTGTGGGTGTTGTCTGATGACATTTAGCCACGGCGCTAATCAGACGCGAATGATCTGCGGACAGGCCGCTGAGTGAGCGAGACACCGTGTAACGAGAGGCGGCGGTGCTGACGTGTGTGTGTGTGTGTGTGTGCGTGTGCGTGTGTGTGTGTGCTGGCCTGTGTTACAGAGAGGGACTACACCAGCCTGTGCGAGAGGCAGCCAATCGGGAGAGAGCTGTTCCGCCTGTTCTGCGAGACCCGGCCGAAGCTCCAGTGCTGCATACGCCTGCTGGATGCCATGGTAACTAAATTAGACGTGCACACGCACATACAAACACACACATGCGCGGACGCACGCACACATAAAAACATGCACACACGCATATACAGTATACACACACACACACACACACACACACACCTGCTGGATGCCATGGTAACTAAATTAGACGTGCACACGCACATACAAACACACACATGCGCGGACGCACGCACACATAAAAACATGCACACACGCATATACAGTATACACACACACACACACACACCTGCTGGATGCCATGGTAACTAAATTAGACGTGTGCACACGCACATACACACACACACATGCACGGACGCACGCACACATAAAAACATGCACACACACGCATATACAGTATATACACACACACACACACACACACACACCTGCTGGATGCCATGGTAACTAAATTAGACATGTGCACACACATACACACACACAAACACACAGATAAAAGCATGCACGCACACACACATGCAGTATACACACACACGCACACACACATACAGTACACACACACACACACACCCACGCACACACATACACTCACACAAACAAACACACACACGCACACACACACATAAAAGCATGCACACACACACACACACACACACACACATAAAAGCACACACACACATACACCGACACGCATACAGTATACACATACACACAAATATATTATGCATACACACACCAACACACATATGCACGTACACATACACACACACTCACTGACACAGCGACACACATATACGTACACACACACACACACACACACACACACACACACATATATGCATACTTCCTTCCAGGTCGTGGCCTTTACCTCTTGACTGTGAGAACATGTCATTCCTCATATATTTGGCAACAGCTAGCGCTGGCCCACACCAACACGTAAAATCCTTCAGCAAGCTGTTAAGTACAAATGACAACCTAATTGTTAACCACACCTTTCCTCTGATTGATCAACGCCGACAAGCCGTGATCTGTGTTTAATGTAAGCTCATTAGTTCAACTCTGATATACAACACCCTTTTCTGCACTGATGTTGTGGCAAGTCCCTGATCCTGGTGGGCCGCAGGGTCTGTGTTATTAATGCCGAAAACGTGCTATTAATGAGAGGTCAGCGGAGAAGGGCCAGACTGGTCAAAGCTGACGGGAAGGTGACAGTAATGCAAATAGCCACACATTACAACAGTGGTATGTGTAGGCTACAGCAGCAGAAGACCAATACAGCAGAAAAATTAAGTCTAATAAATACCTAATAAAGTGTTCTGCGAGTGTATACCAGGGATCTTCAGTTCTGGCCTTCCAAATCCAAATCCAGCCCTGGTTTTCTTTTCTCCCAGGTAATTAGTGCTACTGATCTTCACACCTGACTCCCAGGGTGGAAAACCAACCTGTTTCTGCCCTTGAGGACGGCTCCCTAGCCTGTACCGCTCTTTTTAATTAAACTTGAATTGTAGTTCATAATCCCACAGAAGACAAAATGTCTATTTTCAATCGTTTGAAAAGGACAAAACTACCGTGGAACTGCTGTCACCGCGAAACCGCCGGTGGATATGAGAGCCCTTGTTCAAACAGACCCCCCAAAACCCTCCTTCTGCTGGCACACAAGGGGCAAAGCAGCGGGGTAATAATTAAAACATCAGCCCCCTTCCCCTTCAGACCCCCACAGCCCCACTCTTTTTACGTCTAGACGAAATGCCTCCCACATGACACATTTTAATCTTTAAAGTAAATCCAAAAATATCTGAGGAGGCATGCAGGCTGTAGTGAAAGAAGCTATTGTTTCCCGCGGCCTGCCTCTCAGAATGTGCGACCGCTGGATCTAAAAGCGAACAAGGCTGCCGACCCAAAAGTTATGAACCGGCACTCGGACTAATATCACCCAGGAAGAGAGAGAGAGAGAGAGAAAAAATAAACCTTACCATTACTTTCTGAGAATATGAGAAACTAGCTAAGGCTAAAAGAGAGGGTTTGTTGCTTGTTTTCAAAACACCTCCACGTCTGAATGCGCACCGCCAGCGCATTTGAACGGCTCATGTTTCAGTGAGCCTTGCGCTGCTGCTGCTGCTGCTGCTGCTGGTGCGAGACGGCGTTAAACACAGCAAGTTAAGTCAGGTCAACGTAGGCCGGGGGAGCAGAAGCAGGAGAGAGACGGAAAGAAAGGGCAAAAGGTTTGTGTAAGCAGAGGAAGGAGAGAGGGGAAGCGTGAGCGTGAGTGAAGGAGGGAGGGAGAAAAGAGTGGGTGAGTAAGAGGAAGAGAGAGAAGACAGGAATGATAGTGTAGGAACAAGAGTGCGTCTGAGAGAGAGGAAGAGAGAGACACGGAGGGAGAGAGGAAGAGTAGTGCAAGTTCTCTTGTCATGCAAATGCGGTATATTTGAATTGGTGGTGGCGCGCGGGGGGGGGGTGGTGTGTGTGGTGTCTATGCAGGGGGGTTGTGTGTGTGTGGTGTGTATGGGGGGGTGGTGTGTGTGTGTGGTGGTGTGTGGTGTGTGTGTGTGTGAGGTGTATGGTGTGTGTGTGTGGTGTATGGTGTGTGATGTGTGGTGTGTGTGTGTGTGGTGTATGGTGTGTGTGTGCGGTGTATGGTGTATGGTGTGTGTGGTGGTGTGTGTGTGTGTGTGGTGTATGGTGTGTGTGTGTGGTGTATGGTGTGTGTGTGCGGTGTATGGTGTGTGGTGTATGGTGTGTGTGGTGGTGTGTGTGTGTGTGTGGTGTATGGTGTGTGTGTGCGGTGTATGGTGTGTGGTGTATGGTGTGTGTGGTGGTGTGTGTGTGTGCGGTGTATGGTGTGTGTGTGTGCGGTGTATGGTGTGTGTATGGGGGGGGTTGTGCGGGGGGAACATAAAGAGCGCAGGAGGAATGTGCCTGGGGGGCTCTCAGATCCTCTCTGACGTCAGTGGTGAGCGGGACCTGGGCTGTGGAGCGCTGCTGGGAGGCTGCATTGTGTAACGTGTCTTCCTGAAAGGCTGGGATAATGGTGCTGGAATGAGCCGCCCGATTGTTATCTGCGGCCGGGGAGGGGTGTGCGGAGGCGCCCCCCCCCCCCCCCCCCAGGAGGAGACGAAAGGGAAAAGGAAACGCCCCGTGCCCTTTTGGCAGGCCCGGGCCGCGGGGATCAACCCAAACCCGTCTCGACTCCAGCGCGCCAGGAGGACAGATCTAATCTGCTCGCGTTCGCCAGCCTGGCCCTTTCTGCGCGCGACGCTTGTTTTCGCGTTCGCCCGTCTTTCAGCGGCCGAGGAGGAGTGACGTCCTCGCTGCTTTAAGAAAACGAAAAAAAAACCCAACTTGTTTTTGTTTGATTGGAGGATAAAATAATGTCACAGCGTGGGCGGATAGCGTTAGCGTGGATTCCTTTCTTCGGCACACGTCAGCGCAGTGTGTCCTTGACTGCCTCAGAGGGGTGAGGGTTCACGACCGCCACGAAATCCCGGCCCGCTCCCCCCGCTCTGAGAGACGGAAACGCAGCTGTAACAATACCAACGGCAAAAGTACCTTTCACCCATTCAGACTTCAAGTGAAGTGAGCTTAAATCATTAATTCATATCAAGTTATTATAATGAATAACTAATTATAGTTTACTGTCCTTAAAACGTGTTAATACTTAACCACTTAAGTTGTGTAAGATCACAAATATGTGACTAAAATGCAGTTAACTGAATATCCTAAAGCTGATGTAACAATCACTACAGGTAACTGAAAGCAATGAACTCTGACTTTGAATTAAAAAAAAAAAAAAATAATAATAATCTGGTCTTCAAAGGGTTCAGCATTTTGTCACAGGCAGTGTCTTCTTCACGGGAATAGTCTGGGGAATATAAGTCCACCTCTACTGAGTTCCTGGCTGACAGCATTTGAGAAGCTGCATGTGTGAGGGGGGTGGGGGGGGGTCAGGGGGGCAGTTGGAATGGAAACCCAGCGAGGCCCCCCCCCCCCCCCCGTGACGTCGGTGGTATCCCATGACGCCGCGGGGACAGGGATTCCGCGCGATGCGAAACTCAAAAACCTCCAGGAATGCCGCGCTGTTGACAGGGCCGTCGCCCGGCAACACGCCGTTACGCGGGGGGAGGTCTCTCCAGTGCCGCCGGGGGGCCGGGCGGCGGGGCGGGCGGGCAGGTGGCTCGGCGGAGACACTCGGGTAATGGCACCTTGGCGGGAGCCCGTGATTGATGAGGGACGGGGAGCAGGGAGGGGGAGGGGGAGGCAGCGGAGGTGCAGAGGAGAGGGGGGGAGGGGGGCACCGTGTGTAGATCACCACCACGGTGCACAGACCAGCGGATGCACAGCCTGTCAGCCTGCCTTTAGATCACCACTGGGTAGAGCTCTATTAGACCTGTTCCCTTATGCAATACCAGCACAAGGCCCAGCGAGATGTAGCTATAAATCGTAATATTTTCACATATTAAAAAAACAGCGTACCGCATTTGATATCTTCTCATGACGCTCATTTTTGTAATAACATAACATAACATAACATAACATAACATAAGTTAACAGTGAGAGCAGGCCTTTTCCTACCCCTAAGTGCACCTACTGCCTAATTTGCCTAAAAGCTAAATAGTATCTAGCACTGTATCAAGCCTGGTCTTGAAAACCCCCAGTGTTTCTGCCTCCACTCCATGCACTGGCAAGCTATTCCACACAGTGACCACTGTCAGTGTGAAAAAAATACTTCTCAATATCTGTACGGAATTTCTCCTTTGCCAATTTCCATTTGTGCCCTCTCGTTCTGCTAACCGAACTCAACCTGAATATCGATTCAATGCGTTTCAATGCATTCTTAAAATTGCTCCTTTATTTTCCGTTTTCCACTTAAAAATTGAAATCTGAATTTGATGGCGTGTGCAATCCACACTGGCCCCGTCTGACCAGTCCTGGATACGGCATTTCATCATCGCGTCACTCATCCGTTTGTTCTAAACGAACAAATTCAAACGGTAACTATGCAGTGTGAACTTCCAGAAGTATAATCTCACCACGTTCGAGGCTCCAAACCCCATCTGTTTTTATTTCCTGTGTTCTGAGACTTCTCTCCGAAGACCTGCTGGAAGCACTTATCCCCGCTTGTGACGACAGCAGGCTGATGTCATGGCCGGAGCAGCAGGGCGGGGAAACAACAAATATCAAATTCACAAATACAAGCTCCAGCATCCGTCTGCCCGTATGCATTCCTGCGTTACGTATTTTAGTGGCATGTTTTCCTCTGCGCGGAAAATACATTACCTTAGCTATTTAAACTGCTTTAAACAATAAAAGTGACTTGGGAGTTGATTTTGAGTCATCACGGGGCCACAGCTGCATGGATCTTATTGCGGTTACACTGGGATTTGAACCAGCAACCTTCATTCCAGTCAAGAAACTTAGCCACTATACGCTGCCTCAGGGAAGAACAGGGAAGCGGGAATAGGCAGACTGTGGCAGTGTCAGGACCCAGTCGCTGTGCGACTGGCCAACAGCCTGTCTGTCTGTGGGTCTTCCCACTTGGCTGACTGGGCTGCGTCTTTATTTCAGGAGGACTACGAGGTGACGCCGGACGAGAAACGCAAGAGCCACGGCCACCAGATCATCCATAAATTCCTCACCAAACAGGTGTGTTCTTCGGTACGGGCATGCCCTTCAGGGCCGGAGACACAACAGGGCCCGGCCCCTGGGGCCGCATGATCCCTGGCATCCCTGCCTGGGGATTTCAGTGGAACTGCAGCAGTCATTTTCAGCCATCTGATGCCTGGGGTGGGTTCTGTGTGGGGAAAGTTCAGTTGAATTGATTCAGTTTTTGTGCGTGTGTGTGTGTGTTGTGTGTGTGTTTATGTACGTGTGTGTGTGTGTGTGTTTTCAGTCTGTGGACTGTGTGTGTGAGATAGCGGAGGGCTATGGGCAGCAGTGCACGCAGAACCTGGAGCTGAGTCCCAGTAAGGAGATCTTCAGTGACTGCAGAAGGTAAACCGGCCCTCAGATGCTATGTAAACGGTGAATGGTTGGCATTTATATAGCGCTTTTATCCAAGGTGCTGTACAACCGATTGCTTCTCATTCACCCATTCACACACACACACAGTCACAGTCCAATGGCGATTGGCTGCCATGCAAGACACCAACTCTCAGGGACACTTTGACACACCCAGGGATCGAACCTGCAACACCTCGACTGCCAGACGACTGCTCTTACCGCCTGAGCCAATGTCGCCCCCAATGCGCCTATTCTCTGGTTGCTGGAAGTGAATAATACATTTTCCTTGGAAGGTTGATACGGATCTTAAAATAAGCCCCGAGGAAAGTACACCAAGCACACATAATAAATAATAAATACTTGGTAAAAGCCATTAATGAATTCTAAATGCTTTCTACACACAAAGAAACCTGTTCGGACAGTATTTTTCCAACTGAAAACAACCCTCCCCCATATTCCTTTTAAAGTCTGCCATTCCAACATCATGTCCTGTATTACCTTTCAAAGTTTAGAAAACTTGTAATTGGTCTGTTGGCTATGTGCACCTGAGTTGATGGAAATTATGTTTTTTTTGCCGCATTCCATATGTTAATTTCTTAGCTGGACATCTCCAAGTTATGAATGGATTTGTATGAAACTGTGTGAAAAGCTTGGTCATGGGACAAGGACAAACTAATTAACTTTTCATACTGATTGGCCATGGAGAGGCTGTGCAGTGGGTGTGGCTTTTCACAAAAAGGCACAGAACATCCGAACAGATTCACGTAATGCCACAAAACTTTGTGTTATGGTTGGTAATGGGACAGGGAAGAACTTTTTTGCACCAATTGCTCAAAGGGGTGCATGGCAGTAGCTTCTCAGAAAAAGGCAACAACTTCTACGGATAACTATGTATTCACACAGCACAATCACAATCTTATGTTCCTATCAGCAGAAATAAGAGGCAAGCCTTACATTACTAGCCCCACAAGAGGTGCTAGAGAACAAATATCTGGCCACTGAACAAATTAATGGGCTTCCCAACCATTACATTACATTAATGGCATTTGGCACTCTTATCCAGAGCGACGTACAGTTGATTATACATTACATTACATTATTGGCATTTGGCAGACGCTCTTATCCAGAGCGACGTTTATACTAAGCAGGAGACAATCCTCCCCTTGAGGGCCTTGCTCAAGGGCCCAACGGATGTGCAGATCTTATTGTGGCTACACCGGGGATCAAACCACCGACCATGCGTGTCCCAGTCACGTACCTTAACCACTACGCTACAGGCCGCCCTGTATCCCAATCACGTGTGAATACAGGCTAAAGTTTTTAACAGTGGCAAGAGGTTGAACAGGCATATCTCATGTCCCCCATAATACGTGCATATCATTACAAGAACCAAGTTGGTAATTTGAGCATGGAAGAAATCATTCACTTCATTAATTCTGTTATGCTTTTGACGAAAACCCTTCGAGGTCACAGGGGGACTGACCGTGTCATCTGTGTCTTTTGAACAGGGCCCTCCATGAATACTTGAGTGGCACCCCCTTCTCAGACTACCAGAACAGCCTGTATTTTGACCGCTTCCTCCAGTGGAAAATGTTGGAGAGGTTGGTTTTTATTTATATTTGCATACGTACATAGGTTTGTGATTATATGTACCATCATTTATAAGAATTATTTTACATTTTTGCCAATATTTTCCGTAAGTGCTATATTTCTATGAGTGGTTCATAAGCAGCACATAGCACCTTTATAAGCACTACATAGACAATAATAAATTCCATTGTATAAGAATATGGTGTGTGTCACATGGTAGTAATGTGTCACATGGTAGTCATTTCGTGGCAGCAAAATAAATGTTTTGGATAGCAGAACACAAACCGGCAACAACACTGCTCCGGTTTTAAAGGTGCTCTTAAATTATTTATGTTCTTTCACAAGATTGTCGCATAGATCATCACACCTGATTCACTTGAAATCATCAGTGGTGACCTAACACCATATGTGTGAAGTGCTAATGAAATGTACTATATACCGCTTACAGAGGAAGGGGATATAGAGTGACTATTCAAAGAAAGTGTCACACAGTTCACTCAAATTGGCTGAGCTTCTGCAACTTACCAGAAAAAGAAAAAAAAAGAAAAAAAAGTATGTCTCATTCAGTCAAATAATCGCAGATGTTCTGCTTTCAGGCAACCGATAACTAAAGACACATTTCGACAGTACCGTGTGCTGGGGAAGGGGGGATTTGGCGAGGTAAGACCACAGAGAAAAGTGTTGTATTACGAGAAAGGTGAACCAATAAAGCACTGTCATGGTGCTGTGCATTGTGTTCAGCAGTTAAGAAAGGAAGGGAGTTTCACAGTCTGGTGTGTGTGTATGTGTGTGCGTGTGTGTGTGCGCGTGTGTGTGTGGGTGCGTGTGTGTGTGTGTACGCACGTGTGTGTGTGGTGTTTTCCCAGGTGTGTGCGTGCCAGGTGCGAGCCACAGGGAAGATGTACGCCTGTAAGAAGCTGGAGAAGAAGAGGATTAAGAAGCGGAAGGGCGAGTCCATGGCGCTGAATGAGAAGCAGATTCTGGAGAAAGTCAACAGTAGATTTGTTGTGAGTCTCCTTCCTCTGCTCCAACGGCACATCCCTCATAACAGCACATCCCTCATTCCTCATAACAGCACATTCCTCATAACAGCACATCCCTCATAACGGCACATCCCTCATAACAGCACATCCCTCATAACAGCACATCCCTCATAATGGCACATCCCTCATAACAGCACATCCTCGTTCCTCATAACAGCACATCCCTCATTCCTCATAACAGCACATTCCTCATAACAGCACATCCCTCATAACAGCACATCCCTCATAACATCACATCCCTTATTCCTCATAACAGCACATTCCTCACAACAGCACATCCCTCATAACGGCACATCCCTCAAAACAGCACATCCTCGTTCCTCATAACAGCACATCCCTCATTCCTCATAACAGCACATCCCTCATAACAGCACATCCCTCATTCCTCATAACAGCACATCCCTCATCCCTCATAACAGCACATCCCTCATCCCTCATAACAGCACATCCCTCATCCCTCATAACAGCACATCCCTCATCCCTCATAACAGCACATCCCTCATCCCTCATAACAGCACATCCCTCATCCCTCATAACAGCACATCCCTCCTTCCTCATAACAGCACATCCCTCATAATGGCACATCCCTCATAACAGCACATCCCTCATAATGGCACATCCCTCATAACAGCACATCCCTCATAATGGCACATCCCTTATTCCTCATAACAGCACATCCCTCATAACAGCACATACCTCATTCCTCATAATAGCACATTCCTCATAACAGCAAATCTCTCATAACAGCACATCCCTTATTCCTCATAACAGCACATCCCTCATCCCTCATAACAGCACATCCTTCATTCCTCATAACAGCACATCCCTCATCCCTCATAACAGCACATCCCTCGTTCTCCAAACGCCCGTGTAAGCGGCGTGTGTGCCCCTATATCTGGGAATAGAGATACATAGATATGCTATGGGCGATGTAGTCCCGAAAACCGCTTGCTTTTAGCTGACACTCTCAGAAAAAACGGTTCCAAAAGGAACCCTGTGAGTAAAAAGGGTTTTTTTGTTGGGCAAAATGGCTCTTTGTCTGTGAGCTTGCACACTTCACACCTGTGAGAGGGACCTAAAAAGACCGAAAAAGACCGAAAAAGGATTCCTCTATGTGTACACCCAGCTTCCACAGATCTGGCCAGTGTCTATCTTCCAGCTTATCTTCCAGTTCAGACTTCATTGCCCTGGTTTTTATGTCTTTTTTGGCGCCCCCAGGTGAGTTTAGCGTACGCCTATGAGACCAAAGACGCCCTGTGTCTGGTGCTGACCATCATGAACGGAGGCGACCTGAAGTTTCACATCTACAACATGGGCACGCCCGGGTTCGAGAAGGAGAGGGTGCAGTTCTACGCCGCGGAGATCTGCTGCGGCCTAGAGCACCTGCATCGGGAGTCCATCGTCTACAGGTGACGACCCGCCCGGAACGTCTATCATGTCAATGGGCAACCAATGAAAATCGAGCTGAGACAGATTTTGTCTGGCACGATTCCACCATTCTGAAAAATGAACACTCTGTTTTTATCCCTGTTGTCATTTCCAACTCCAAATGAATAATAAATAAAATAAATAAAAGCACTCATCAGATAAGGGTATCTAGTACTTTCAAAATAACCTCATTGATGGATAAAATAATATCTGCTCGAAACGTCAATGCATCGCTTTGATGAAAGTATCATCTATTATACCATCTTCAGGTGAGAACAGCAGTAAAAATAAAATGCTAAATATCTGAAAAAAAAGAGGTAAAAATGTCACAAAAAAAAAAAAAAGGTAAAAAGGAACCTGGGATGGTTCTGAAACCCTGAGAAAGTACTCTATTGGATGGACTCCACAGTTAAAAATAAATCTGCCTAAGTCTTTAGAGTGCCTTTTACGAATGGAATCCTTACCCAGGTAAGCTAAGCGCATAAGAATGTGTAGAGTGCATGTTCTATGATAGATGTTTGCCAAACATAGCCCTTTAAGAAAAAAAAAAAAGGCATTGATACCCTTTAAATATATTTACTTTGCATCATAATTAATGTCCATGTGTTTGTTTTGCAGGGATTTAAAACCAGAAAATATTCTTTTAGACGACAATGGTGAGTGTTATGCTGCTTTGTGGTACACGTACGCACACTTCAAGTGCAGGCAAACCCGTGTGTTGTTCAGGCTGGTGCTGCGTATTTCCGGAATTTCAAACAAGTACGCTTCGATTGTTTATCTGACCCCAACGCCTGCTGCTTACGCCATCCTCTGGCTCCCCGCCAAGCAACACATTGTAATCTCAGGTCCCTCGACAAACCCATTTTTATACACTTGCTTTATTGGGTTTTCCCCCTGAAGGACTGTACCTTAAACATGACTTGTTCTAAAATGCATACTGTGTATATGTGACATATTCCTACATTAATTATATTTGCCGGTCTGCGCCGTACAGACAGTCTGTGCTGTATGGACAGTGTGTGCGATGGTGCTGGGGTGTTGCTATGGACAGTGTGTGCGATGGTGCTGGGGTGTTGCTAGGGACAGTGTGTGCGATGGTGCTGGGGTGTTGCTAGGGACAGTGTGTGCGATGGTGCTGGGGTGTTGCTATGGACAGTGTGTGCGATGGTGCTGGGGTGTTGCTATGGACAGTGTGTGCGATGGTGCTGGGGTGTTGCTATGGACAGTGTGTGCGATGGTGCTGGGGTGTTGCTATGGACAGTGTGTGTGATGGTGCTGGGGTGTTGCTATGGACAGTGTATGCGATGGTGCTGGGGTGTTGCTATGGACAGTGTGTGTGATGGTGCTGGGGTGTTGCTATGGACCGCTTGATATCTGTCGCTCATGCTTTACTTGAACTATTTTTTATTGCAGTTTAAATTTAAACTTTCCATGTTCTGCTGCCTCTGTCCACACACACACCCAGATACACACACACACACCCATATACACACATAGACCCAGATACACACACACACACACACACCCAGATACACACACAGACGCAAGATGCACGCACACACACACAGAGACCCAGATATACACACAGACCCAGATACCCACACACACACACACCAAGAAACACACACACACACACACACACACACACACACACACACACACACAGATACACACAGACCCAGATACACACACACAGATACACACAGACCCAGATACACACACACACACACACACACACACACACACACAGACCCAGATACATACACACACACACACACACACACACACACACACACACACACACACAGACAGACCCAGATACACACACACACACAATATTGACTGTGTGTACACAGGTGGTCCTCTCATAGCCCTGTCTCTCTGGCTGCTGCAGGTCACATCCGGATATCAGACCTGGGCCTGGCCATCAAAGTGCCGGAGGGGGAGCTGATCCGCGGCAGAGTCGGGACGGTGGGGTACATGGGTATGTGCGGGGGCACCACATGGGGGGTAGGATGATTCCAAGGGCCCTGGCTGAAACAGGCCTTCAGAAATGTGTGTTGTACTTGTGCAGGGATGGGGTAGCGTGTGGTGGCCCAATGTGAGCTCCTTTCATGGGGCCTGAAAACCCCTCACTGGTACTTCTTCAGTAGAATTACATGAGAACCAAAATGGCAAGGAAAGAACTGTAATCCATAAAAGAGATATTCCATTGGAGATGTTGTCTAAAATGAACGTGAATGGCAGTTGACATTTCCAAGAGGCGAAGGAGTCATTGTTGCCAAAAGTAATGCTTGAACTCAATATTAGGCAATGGTATGAAGGAGGAGTTTGTTCAGTATCAGAGGTATTAGTCAGATTTAGAGTCGGTTCCATTTCACTTCAGCGAATTCGGGATATCGACTGAAATCCAGTTTCGTGGACCATAAAAGTGGCTAAATTAAGAGAATTTGAATTCCATTTGCTGAATGTGGAAGTGAGGCCAGCTCTCGGTGGAGTGAGAGAGCCCGTGGTCGTTGAGTGCCGGTGATTGACGGTGGGAATGCGCTGTGCCCCCCCCCACCCCCGCAGCCCCCGAGGTGATAAACAACGAGCGCTACGGCATGAGCCCGGACTGGTGGGGCCTGGGCTGCCTGGTGTACGAGATGACGGCCGGCCGCTCGCCCTTCAGGGCCCGCAAGGAGCGCGTCAAGCGCGAGGAGGTGGAGAAGAGGGTGCAGGAGGAGCAGGAGGAGTACAGCGACAAGTTCACCGAGGACACCAAGGCCATCTGCAGGATGGTGAGCGCCCCGCCCTGCCCTGCCCCGCCCCGCCCTGCCCCGCCCCGCCCTGCCCCACGCGCGGCTCCCCCTGCTGGACGCAGCCCGTCATTAACGCGCGGGCGTGCGGCACGGACAGCCGTCACTCACGCTGAACGAGTCACTCTGCTCCTGTGATATATTTATTTTGGGTTAGAATCAGCTGCTTGGCTGGTCCCCGTGGTCTGGGGATCAGGAATCCTAACCCTGCCAGACCAGTGCCAACTGTGCTGTAGTCCCAGAGGGCAAACGCATAATTGGTTGTAGCGTTATCCAGTGTTCGGGAGGGTTTAGATCAGGGGTGTCAAACTGAATCTCCAGGGGGCCGCAGTGTCTGCGGGTTTTTGGGGTTTCCTTACAATCAGCTGTCAATTAAGGCCTTGTATGGATTCTTCAGCCAATCAATGACTTGAATGAACCACAGGTGCCGAGAACATCCCAAAAACCAGCAGACACTGCGGCCCTCCAGGACTGGAGTTTGACACCTGTGGTTTAGATGGTGAAGATCGGCATCTCGCTGGTCATTAGTGACCCCTGCTGGTTGATTGGTCACCTGAGGTCTGCCTGCGGAAGCTACACATGAAGGGTCTTCCTCTGACTAATGTCTGTGCAAAGTTGGCTTTGAGGCTGTAACATGAAGAGAATACTGCTTTTGATTTTAGTTCTTTCTTTAAAGGAAAAAGGACTCCTATTGTTGATTCCCTTTGTGATAAGGCACTCTAAACGATGTGCTGTTCGAGTTTGCTCCCTGTGTTGAGAAATGAGAGCCATTTGAGGGGACGTTCAGCAGTAACACGGAGACTCCTCCCCTTTCTCCCGACTTCGTTCCAGCTGCTGGCCAAGGATCCGAAGCAGAGGCTGGGTTGCCAGGCAGACGTGAAAATCCACCCCTTCTTCAGGAACATCAACTTCAAGCGGCTGGAGGCTGGCATCCTGGAGCCCTCCTTTGTGCCTGACGTAAGCGTCCGTCGGCCCTGCCCCCCCCCCCACGGCGCTTTGTCCTGTTGCCCGATTCATTACACCGCCCCTATTGTGGCCCCGCGGCGAAAGGGACTAAATGTTCGACACAGAAAAAAAGACATGAAAGGGAAACGGGGCTCAAATGAGCCGGGCCAAACACCTGCCGCCTCTACAGTTAATAATTTCAGCGCTCAGGACGCGGGCTGTGGACACACGATGCGCGACACCGACCGGTACACAGTATGCCGATTGCATAGAGTGCATCTGGACCCACTCATGAATATACCCCATTGTCGTATCCGTAGCTGCAATTCATAAGCTGCTAATTAGCAGCTCACTTAGAGATAATTCACCCGTTCAGAAGATGTATGATCTATGCAAGCATGGTTTACACAGCCGGTCCGCTCACGGTCTTTCCTCCCTCCGTCCCTCCCTCCCTCCCTCTCTCCCTCCCTCCCTCTCTCTCTCCCCCTCCCCCCCCTCCCTCCCTCTCTCTCCCCCTCCCTCCCTCCCTCTCTCCCTCCCTCTCTCCCTCTCTCTCCCCCTCCCTCCCTCCCTCTCGCTCTCCCTCCCTCTCTCTCTCCCTCCCTCCCTCTCTCTCTCTCTCTCTCCCTCTCTCTCTCTCCCTCCCTCCCTCCCTCTCCCTCCCTCTCCCTCCCCCTCCCTCCCTCCCTCTCCCTCCCTCTCTCTCTCTCTCCCTCCCTCCCTCTCTCTCTCTCTCCCTCCCTCTCTCTCTCTCTCTCTCCCTCTCTCTCCCTCCCTCCCTCTCTCTCTCCCTCCCTCCCTCCCTCCCTCTCTCTCTCTCTCTCTCTCTCTCTCTCTCTCTCCCTCCCTCTCTCTCCCCCTCCCTCCCCTCAGCCCAGAGCGGTCTACTGTAAGGACGTGCTGGACATCGAGCAGTTCTCCACGGTCAAGGGCGTGAACCTGGACCAAACCGACAACGACTTCTACAGCAAGTTCGCCACTGGCAGCGTGTCCATCCCCTGGCAGAACGAGGTCAGAAAACAGGACCCGTGAGGTTGGGCGGGTGGGGCTGGGGGCCTAGAACAGGACCTGTGAGGTTGGGCGGGTGGGGCTGGGGGCCTAGAACAGGACCCGTGAGGTTGGGGGGGAGGGGCTGGGGGTTAAAATAGGATCCGTGAGGTTGGGTGGGTGGGGCTGGGGGTTAAAATAGGACCCGTGAGGTTGGACAGGTGGGGTTTGGTGGGTTCAGCTCAATAACAGAATAACTCCCCTGGGCAGATGATCGAGACGGAGTGCTTTAAGGACCTGAATGTGTTCGGGCCCCAGGGCTCTCGCCCCCCCGACCTGGACTGGCACCAGCCCCCCGAGCCCCCCCGCCGCAGCCTGCTGGACCGCATCCTCCGGAGACACGTGAGAGAGGCCACACGCACGCACACGCACACACACACACACGCTCACACACACGCACGCATGCACAAACACACACACACACTTATGCACACACATATACATACATACACACACATACACACACACACACACACACGCACAAACACACACACACACGTATGCACACACATATATACACACACACGCACGCACACACGCACGCATGCACACGCACACACACATATATACACACACACACACACATACATATACACACAAGCACAAACACACACGCTCACACACACGCACACGCACACACACACGCGCTCACATCCACACACTTCTTAACTGAACATTCTAATGCTGATGTCATGCTGGTGATTGAAAGCAATGGACTTCTAGAACACTGGCTTAGAATTCTGAAAAAACATTCCAACCAACATATTCCTGCGAGGGCTAAATGCCACGACCCATTATTACTGTCGTCCAATGCAGTACATAAAGGTCATAAACCACGGCTCCGCCCGTGTGCATAAATGCCACAAACCATTACAGTACCCTCGTAAAAAACTGAGTCATTGCCCCACCTTTGTCCTTAAATGCCACAAACAATTAGTCTCCATGAACCGTGTTCCTCCATTGTAAAACAGAGGCACCCTGAGCCCCATCTGTCTACCTTCAAAACCTGGCTACACACAAAACAGCAGTGCCTGACACCCTACACTTGTCTATAGTTTAGTTTTATTTTTCAAGTCAGTCGCAATTTATTATGCATTGCAGAAACAGATCTTTTAAATTGATTACTACCCAAATGCCTTGTTTGAAATTGGTTACTGCTTGTATTACTGTCTTCATAGTCAGTTGGTGAATCAAGATGTATTGAATGATTAAGAATTGTAAATAGCCTTTTACGGTAATGTAGCAATGCCAAACAATTTCGTATCTCCTCTGCTCTCCACTAATGCACATAAAACATTAAATTAGCAATTGGGCGTGGACCACATTGACCAAATTGTACAAAGGAAAGGAACCACATTCCATCCTGTGTTAAGTTGTTACATTTTGAGGCCCGGTATATTTTCTTGATATTGTTTTTGGGTTTTTTTTTCTTTCCAGCATCCAGAGGTGTCCATTGCACACACCCGGGTCTCCTCTGCCAGCGTGAACTCCGTGGACTCCATGTCGAACTCTGCCCCCTAGTGGACAGCCTTATTAAGCGCAGAAAAAGGAGAGAGGACTATTCCACTATGGGCTGGTCTCACAGAGCCAGGTTAGGGGCCTTTTTTGACCACCACGGCTAAACTCACTGGTAGCTCAAGGTAACACTAATCGGGGTCTGTGAAGCCAGGAGAAGGAGTAGGGCTTTGTGAGAGGAAAAAAAAGACACTTAAAGAAGAAACAGTCACCTCAAGCATCCTCAGGATAGCTGGACCAGAGGAGGGCCACCGATTATGAACAATAAATTCAGGGGATTGATATTCAAAGAAGGACCGCTGCAGGGAATTCAAGTCGGTGTCTTTTTCTTTTTTCATTTTTTGCTTCATAAAGAACTGAAATAAACAAAACAATCCAGGCACACACACGCATCCACACACAAAATTGGTCTCTCACAATTTCACCAATTTCACAAACGACACAAACCTCAAGACAAAACGTGCTTTGCCTTGAATAATATTCTCAGGCCAAAGATTTTCTTATTTTTTAGTTATTTTACTTATTACACTTTTTTTGTGGGGGGGGGGTCATTTTTGAATGAAACAAGTTCAGGGCTGGGTTAAATTGAGAGACAAGAGGTCTACTTTTGGATTTTTCACGTAAAGCTGGACAATGCATTTCACAACGCAGCTAGAGAAGAGGAGGAGGAGACCCCAGGAAAGTGAAGCCTCAAGCCCCGAGATGAGTTGGAGATGAACCCCAGGACCGAAAATTCTGTTCGACAGAGGGAGAAAACTTCGGTCTTCTCAGTAGGATGAGATGTACAGCACAACCGACAATGCATGGAAATCCACTCCCGACAAAAATATCACGCCAGGTTTCCTAACGGAACGGTCCGGCCGCTCTTCGGAGGGGCAGGGAAAGCTCTGCCAGCCCCCCAGTGGTCCCACCATTGGCTGCCGCAGGATCAGCTGACAGGAAATGAGCTCACCTCCACAGTCTGCAGCTTCGCGGCTTACATCAGTGTGACAGTTAACTTTCCGCACGGTTCCGGAATTTTCCACTTCGAATCCCACCAACTGACACCCAGCTCACTCTTCACTCAAGAAGTCTCAGAAGACAGAAGAAGTTTTTTTTGGGGGGGGGAAATTAGTTGCTAACTTGAAAAATATTTAAAAATGTTGTGTATACAAGTGTGCAGCGCAGAAAACACTCCAGAGCACATCTTTAGTAATGTCACACGAGTAGAAATGCCATTTATCCCCCAATAAAATGCTAGAGCCATTTATTTTGTATTTATAGGAACAAAATTGTATTTATTATTTTTTCATAACTCTTATGTTTCAGAACTGAAAATTGTACATTTAGACAGAGGGCCTAAAATGCTCTGTGTTTAATATTATAATTGTTTTTTTGTTTTGTTTTTGCTTATTTATTGTCTTTGATATAGTCCAGTGTGGAAAAGATCTAGCCGTTTTGATTTCACTCACCCATTCAAACTGAAATCTGCACTGCATGTTTCCAACACATGGTGAGAATCAACCGTGTGGCCTACACTGTGCGCTGTGGGAAGGGAAACCCTCAAACAAGTAGGATCCAAAAAAAAAAAAAAAAAAAAAGCCAGACCTTGAAGGTATTTTTTTTGTGTGTGTGTTGTTTTGTGTTTCCATTTCGCAATGAAAATTCTCCATTATGGGATTCTTTTGCGACTAAATATCAGATGGATTTTTAGAGATTTCAATCAAGTGCCTCCTGTTAGTAAACATTAGACCAGGTAACGCTCACATGACTTTATTTTCCATATGAAACTTGCACTCCGTTCCCTTTCTCTGAGTGAGACGGACACACGGTGGAAAAGCACAGCGCCCGCAGTTTGTAACACACCGGAGTGCACGTCGCACGGTGAGGCTCCCTGTCCTGTTCCAATAAACACCTGTGCTGTCCTGAGAAAGACTCTGGCCTGCTCATTTCCATGAAGCAAATCCTCATTCCCACCACACCACTCCTAGATCTGCTCATTCACACCACTCCTAGATCTGCTCATTCACACCACACCACACCTAGATCTGCTCATTCACACTACTCCTAGATCTACTCATTCACACCACTCCTAGATCTACTCATTCACACCACTCCAAGATCTGCTCATTCACACCACTCCTCGATCTGCTCATTCACACCACTCCTAGATCTGCTTATTCACACCACTCCTAGATCTGCTCATTCACACCACTCCTAGATCTGCTCATTTACACCACACACTCCTCGATCTACTCATTCACACCACTCCACTCCTAGATCTACTCATTCACACCACACACTCCTAGATCTGCTCATTTACACCACTCCACTCCTAGATCTGCTCATTCACACCACTCCTAGATCTGCTCATTCACACCACACCACTCCTAGATCTGCTCATTCACACTACTCCTCGATCTACTCATTCACACCACTCCTCGATCTGCTCATTCACACCACACACTCCTAGATCTACTCATTTACACCACTCCTCGATCTGCTCATTCACACCACTCCACTCCTAGATCTGCTCATTCACACCACACCACTCCTAGATCTGCTCATTCACACCACTCCTAGATCTGCTCATTCACACCACTCCACTCCTCGATCTAGTCATTCACACCACTCCTCGATCTACTCATCCACACCACTCCTAGATCTGCTCATTCACACCACTCCTAGATCTAGGTTCAGATCTAGGATCTAGGACCAAACAATCTAGTGTCTCTTCTGCTCTCCACTAATGCACATACAACATCAAATTAGCAAGTGGGTGTGGACCACATTGACCAAATTGTACATTTACCAAAGGAACCACATTCGATCCTGTGTTAACTTGTTAAATTTTGAGGCCCGGCATTTATACACTCTCCACTCTGGTTGGCATTTATAAAGCGGCTGTACAATTGATGCATTCACCCATTCATACACAGCACAGTCACACACCAACGGCGATTGGCTGCCATTCATATGGCTGAGGTACATCTGGAACATCAGGAGCCAATCGGGGGTGTATTTCACAAAGCAGGATTACTGAGAGAGTTGGGGAAAATCCGGAACAGCTCTTTTTACCGCAGTCCATGTTCCAGGGGAGGATTGTCTCCTGCTTAGTTGAACCAACTGTAAGTTGCTTTGGATAAAAAGCATCAGCCAAATTACATGTAATGGAATGTCATGTAGGCGGCACGGATGGCGCTGTGGGTAGCACTGCCGCCTCACAGCAAGGAGGTCCTGGGTTCGAATCCCCGTCGGCCGGGGCCTCTCTGTGTGGAGTTTGCATGTTCTCCCCGTGTCAGCGTGGGTTTCCTCCGGGTACTCCGGTTTCCTCCCACAGTCCAAAGACATGCAGGTTAGGCTGATTGGAGAGTCTAAATTGCCCATAGGTATGAGTGTGTGAGTGAATGGTGTGTGTGCCCTGTGATGGACTGGCGACCTGTCCGGGGTGTATTCCTGCCTTTCGCCCGATGTATGCTGGGATAGGCTCCAGCCCCCCCTGCGACCCTGTTCAGGATAAGCAGGTTAGGATAATGGATGGATGGATGGAATGTCATGTAATGGGAGGGAACTCCATGATCCTGTTGGGTGAAACAGGGCCCAGATAGTTCAGACCTGCATTGTAACAAAGTGACATATGGGGCGTTCCAGTGGACTCCAGAAGTGTGTTACTACCAAAACACAGCTGGTAAATCCAACAGACATTACCTGCAGTTTGGATTGTCAATCAAGTAATGCATGATTTCAATAATGCCACAAAATCAGTATTTATCATTGCCATCAGCTTACATTTGCCATATCTACAAAAGTGAGAGTAGTTTTCTTTAAATTACATATTTATATTCACACATTTTGTTCACACTTTTGGTAGTGGTGTAGAACATGTAGCCCTTTCTGTTCATACAGAAGAATCTGTGCATTCCCTCCAGCAATAAACACTATCCTGGTCAGAACATTACAAATGAAAGGGAAACACCACAACGGACATACTTAAAGGTACAATAGGTAAGAGTTTTGTGTTAAAACATTCTTACAAGACCATTGTAAATCCCTTCCTATCATTGAAAAAGGCTCACTGACATGTTGTGTCACCCTCTGCCTGTGTTTATAGTCCTTAAATTAGGGTTTCGAAATATACAGTTGACGGCCCGACACTGTACCAAAACATTGTATAGCTGTACAATAATTCAAGCTCATTGGTTGAAAATTGGTTCTAATTGCCACAGCCAATGGTGTTTCAATGTCAGCGCGTTTACAGAGAAGGGCGAGAGATAAACAGTGTTGTGGTTTGAGCGTGTTTGTGGCTGCTATTCCTCTCTTGACTGTTAGAAGTCCGAAATGACCTATTGTACATTTAAATGTAATTAATTTCCTTGTTTTTCAAAGATAAAAGTTTACTAGTGAACCTAAAGATTCATATTATTATGAAAATACCAATCTGAATATTCATTTTTAATGATTACAAAATACATATCTGGATATAGGCTAAATTAAGAATTTACTATACAAGGAATAGACACAGCTCCAGAACTGCACACACCACTGACAGGGATCTGAAGCCATTGAAGCAATCATGCTACTAACTGAATATTTTCATGTTTCTGTATTCCATTGTTCCTTCAATGAGTGGACCTTTATCCAGCGGTGTCCTAAACCATAACTATACTTATGTCATTAACTGTATAACTGTGTAGCTTACAGCACTTTTTGTGTCTGTTCATCAATAATTCTGGAGCCCGCTGTATATTATGAACACAACAGTTTACAAACTATACACACATTACAATGAAACATAGGATTGCATTCACGTACGTACACTGGAAAAATTGGTTAAGCCAACTTAATAAAAAAACAAAGAAACTGAACTGACAAACACATGTGAACTGAATGAAACAATACAATGCAAGTAGCAGACCAACACACCTGCTGAGAATGAACTAGGCCAACACAAGAGCGTACAGTTCAAACCCACACTGGTCCGTAACTCCGCAGATAAGGTTAAGGCCTAAGAAATAATTCATCCCATAAAAACTCACCAAGCAGGGACAGAGGGGTAAGGGTTAAGGCGACCAACCGGTGGGCACAATTTATGGTGACACATCTGCTTGTTTCAAGACCAAAGGGAGTGGAAATGCTCTTGAAAAGATGGCATCTCAGTGTCACTCTCGACACCGCGTCATTAAAACAATATTTTGTTTAGAACACAAGCTCGAGCGCGGCCTCGTTGACCAGGTTTGACAGACGTATCACGTTGACTTCCCACGATGCCATTGTGCAGTGACATCGACTTTTACGTAATTCATGCATGAATCATACGCAAAAAAAAACAAGGAATTAAAAACATTACGTCTCATGTTATTCTGCAATATTTTGAGTAGGATTCAGGACAATTCAATATATGCATACTCACTGAGCACTTTATTTGATATTTATTAGACTTATTTTTTAGACTTCTACTGCTGTAGCCTATCCACTTAGAGTTATAATGCATTGCGTGTTCAGAGATGCTCTTCTGCATACCACTGTTGTAATGTGTGGTTATTTGTGTTACTGTCACCTTCCTGTCAGCTTTGACCAGTTTGGCCAATCTCCTTTGACGTCTCTCATTAACAAGGCTTTTCTGTCTGCAGAACTGCTGCTCACTGGATTTTTTTTGTATTTTGCATCATTCTTTGCAAACTCTAGAGACTAGTGTGCGTGAAAATCCCAGGAGATCAACAGTTTCTGAGATACTGAAACCACCCTGTCTGCCACCAACAATCATTCCACGGTCAAAGTCACTGAGATCACATTTTTTTCCCCTATTCTGATGGTTGAACATTAACTGAAGCTCCTGACCCGTATCTACGCGATTGTATGAATTGCGTTGATTAGATAATCGCATGAATAAGTAGGTATAATAAAGTAAAAATGTTCCTATATCGTGCTCACTGAGTGTATGTGTACAATCTTGGTCTTGTTGGTGAAGACTGACTGAATCAGTCAGACCACAGGTGGATCCCACCTGAGGAACAGCCTCTGGGTAAAGTAAGACCATGGAGCACGCAGGACTATTACTGCACAACCCATTAACCAAGCACGAAGGGAAAGCAAATGAGAGCTGTCCTGAAAATCAGTCAAAGCAAATAAAAAAAATCTAAGACAAAAATTAGCAAACTTTAAAGCTTTTAAATTTGAGCTATAGGCAGCCTATGGCCTAGTGGCTAAGTTGCTTCACTGGGACCCAGCAGGTTTGTGGTTCAAACCCCGTTGTAGCCACAATAAAATCAGTGCAGCTGGTGGGGCTTGCGTTTGAGCAAGGCCCTTAACCCCACATTGCTCCAGGGGGGGACTGGCTTTCTCAAATCAACTGTAAATCACTTTGGATAAAAGCATCAGCTAAACAACTGTAATGCAATTTTAAATTAAATTAAATGATACCACTCACTCTTATAAAAAAAGAGAAACCAGTCCAACAAGGCCTTCCCTAGCATTCACCATTTGCATCATTATACCTATACTTTGCAGAATGTGTACAGACATAGATTCCACTGATGTTTTTTTTCACCTTGAATTATTAAAATTAAGAGCAAAAACTCTGCTGGAGTCAGGTCCAGAGTTTATTTTGTTCCTCTCGTGCACACTCAGGAAAGGACAGTTGGTTCGATGTGCCCTGGCTCATCTTGTACTCTCTCTCTCGCACTAGAGCCAAATAATCAGCAAGCAGAAATCTAACCTGGAGTGTGATCAACCGAAGTAAAATCCCCCTGCTGCACCCGGGCCAGTAACTCAGGGTTAAAAACAAGGGACCGGCTCTGTGTATGAGCTAAAGTAGCAGTGCAGCATCTGCAAAACTTACAGACTGCATGTAAACGGTTGGTCCGAAAAAGAATAGCCTTTGAATGAACAGTTCTAGTATTGCCTCTTTTGCTGGACGGTTCAAGGAAATCCAAAATCCCTTTTATTTCTTTATCTAATCTGACTGTTTTACAGTATGTACCAAGCCACACTAAACCACACTAAGCAGGCAAACATCTCAAGGAATTTACTGAACTGTAAATATTTGATTGTTTTGATGTAGGAGTGCTACACCTCGCCCCTCTCACCACAGTCCCTAAACTGTGTGTACAGTAACCTCAGCGATGAAGCATTCGAGCAAGATAAGCATGTGTTGATTATCTCCGAGGCACATTTCCTGGGTCTCTGCCACCCACAGACACACTATTCCTCCTGGCATGTTTTACCGGGTTGCTGAGGGTATGCATACAGGCTGGAGCGCATGCATTGTTTTTTTCCACAGTCTACGGAGCGTACAGTAACAGTCAGGTGGGCGAGCGGGGAAAGCACTGGATGTTACTGAAACACAGTGTTTACAGAGGGCCTGAGACAGGTTCGCCATGTACACAGAGCAGCCTTGGCCCCGGGGTTGATGTTGCGGATGGATGATGTGGCTTTATCTGCGAGCTGACAGCAGCCTGGCCTTGCTGTCTGGTTATATAGAGCCCGGCACGCCGGATGCACCGACAGTATCTCCATTCGCTCCAGAGCACCAACACAGGTTTCCTTGACGACGCGCTACAGAACAATATGCTGCCTGCAACTTTCAAGCTGTGTGCCGGCATCTCCTACCGCCACGCAAGTACTATGACAGGTAAGCGGTGGCATTGGGTGCATGTTAAAATCAAACATGTTACAGTAAGTCTGCTGTCCATGCAGCCTCGACAAATACTGCGTATATGTTGGGTAGCCTGAGAATATCATACATGTTAGGGTGGAGACACATATGCATGGCTATTCCTCTTTTATTCCTCCTGGTATTGTCATTTAGCTTTTTAGCTTAAATTTTGTAAATGTTTCATTTTGTGTATTTTGTGTTTTATTTCGCGGACTATGGTCTCAATACAGCTGTTTATAGCTTGATGCACGTAAAATTGAAAAAAGTGTTGCGAAATGCCGCGGTTGTATTTAATTCCGGAATGTTCTCCGCTTCCTTGCAGGACTGAGGAAGACGGCCATGGTCGCCATTAACCATGAGCTCAGCCGGCTCTCAGGCCCAGGGCCCAGCAGCTGGATCAACCGGGTCCGCCGGAGGAGCTCCCTGCTGAGTAAGGCACCTACACCAGGCGTGCACAGCAAGCGCCGATCTGTTTCAGCATTTTCACGGCAACTTCTGCTCTTAATAATTTTATTAGCCCAATCGTGTCTAAATCTGATATGTGTATAAGCACCAGCTACAGTCACAGACTGCAGGTGTATCCTAAAGATTTTACTGATCCAGTATAGGAGTGAACCAGTGTAGTTTATAGAGCAGAAAACTAAAATTAAGGTACCCAGTTGGAACAAGAACCAGCATGTAGGTCAGCCCTCCGAGGTGCACGTAAATGGTAAAATGGTTGGCATTTATATAGAGCCTTTATCCAAAGCGCTGTACAATTGATGCTTCTCATTCACCCATTCATACACACACTCACACACCAAGGGCGATTGGCTGCCATGCAAGGCACCGACCAGCTCGTCAGGAGCATTTGGGGGTTAGGTGTCTTGCTCAGGGACACCCGGGTGGGGGATCGAACCGGCAACCCTCCGACTGCCAGACGACCGCTCTTACTGCCTGAGCCAATGAGACGACTGCTCTTACTGCCTGAGCCAATAAGACGACTGCTCTTACTGCCTGAGCCAATGAGACGACTGCTCTTACTGCCTGAGCCAATAAGACGACTGCTCTTACTGCCTGAGCCATGCCGCCCCCGCATGTCATATAACATATGAATCTGTATGCTAAACAATAAATTGGCAAAGGTGTTTCAATAAAGTCAAAGTCTCATATAACATACAGCAGCTAGCTTACATCTATGAAAAGCAACACCAAAGATTCTTCCACATTAATACACACGTACAGCAGAGATGAGCCATTCACAAATTCACAGGATCTCTGATTACTTCACTGGGGAAGATGGTATGCCATTTTATCTCCAGTCATGATCGCCCACTGTCGAAGAGCCAGGTCGACAGAGATTCAGCGGCTTGTTTGCTTACACAGGTAGCAGGATTGAGGAGAAGATCATGAGTGAAATGGACATGTCCTACATCAAACAAGGGGAGGAGGCCCTGCACAAGTCAATCAGCATCCTCAGCGACCAGGATGGCTGGCACACGGAGACGGTGGCAGTAAGTACAAGGGTCTTTGTGTCTTTGAGATGCACTAGAGAACACCAACAAAAGTGTAAAAACACCACACTTCTGACAACTGCGTCATTTAAACCAATGCTTAATACGGCAACTACAGATTTTCAGATGTAACGGCTGGACGAAAAATCACTGCACACGGTATCTTTTGTATACGTGAACATTGATTGCAATTGTATTCGATACACTTACAGTAATTGCACCGAATGAATGTGTACTTGCAGGCAAACGGAGACAAGGTCCTGAGCAAAGTGCTGCCGGACATTGGGAAAGTGTTTAAGCTGGAGGTTCTACTGGACCAGCGGCCTGACAACCTGTACGGTGAGCTGGTAGACAACATGGAGCAGATGGGCGAGTGGAACCCCAATGTCAAGCAGGTTAAGGTAAGAGATTCAGTCATGGAGTATCCTGCTTGTGTCCTGTATGGTAGCCATTTTAAGCAGTCTACAGATCAGACAAGCGCTGTGGTCCTTTCTCAGTAGCTGTTGCATAAAGTTTACTTCGTAATTCCATGGTGTTGTTTATAAAGGTATTATCAGTGGTAGATGGTTATATATCATAACTTACAAACACAGAATTTTATATTTCTCTTTAGACCCACGCACATATGTTCAGTGGTGTAGCCATACTGTAAATGAGCGTCATACGACTGTTATTGTGCACGCGGCCCACAATGTTCGACTGAACACTGAAGTTTGATGCCCTCGGAGTCCCACTGTTATCATTGACGGAATGCTGGAGAAATACTCAATAGGCTATACCACATTAAGCTCCACGTAAGGACAGGTTTTGTCCACCTCAACACGTTCACTGAACTTGGGTTGGCGTAATATTTGAATCCCAAAATTTCTAAATTGCTTAAATTGCCGTGCCTAAATTAGTAGGGTATAGTTGAAACGCTTGCTACTGAGCGAGCTCAGCGAAAAACATCAAAAGTAGCAGCATCACAAATGAATGAACTAATACTGACTGTATTAGCAATTGTAAGTTATGGGTTGTAACGTTAGCTAGCTTGGGCATTTTGTATGGCTATCACAGTTCAATGCACCCCGACCTCCCTTTCATGATGCATGCTGACCAGGTAACCTACCTCACAAAATTGGTCACCGTTCCAGGTTTCCCCTCAATTTCATGCTTGAAGTTACCTAGTGCCGACGTTTTGTCTTTTGTCGTTGAGGGTATGGGCCAAGTTACAAAACTATTACTGTTGGCACAGTCATTTCGTTTACAACATTCACGTGGACAGCGGCACTGATCAAAAGTGCCACGTCACTCACGTCGATGCGTCGTATCTTTGACATTGATACGTTTCGATGTAACTTACGATTTGAATTGTTTTAATGTCACACATTAATTTATACAATACACGTATAGTACCCGAATGCATATGTATCGACAATAAATGAATGAAAATGTACAATAAATGTCGCCTATAAATATCTTGATACTTGAAGTCCAAGTGACTTAACCGCGAGTGAAGTCCGGGGACACAACACTGATGTATATGTGTAAGTTGGCTGTGTGGTATTGGCATCAGAGGAGCTGCAGTAGGCTATTTGACAGAAAATTGTATCAGCTTAGTAACCAGCTGCTGAGAATTAAAGGCGAGCGCTGGCACAGCCCAGGTATTTCATTAACATCCTTCCAATGGGCCCCAACCCCAGATTCTGCAGAGGATTGGCCAGGACACCATGGTGACCCATGAAATGGCGGCGGAGACGCCGGGGAATGTGGTTGGGCCGCGGGACTTCGTGAGTGTGCGCTGTGCCAAGCGCCGCGGGTCCACCTGCTTCCTGGCCGGGATGTCCACGCATTACGCCGGGATGCCAGAACAGAAGGGCTTTGTTCGGTAGGCGAGTTATGCTCATGATTACCGTTATCATCACTACTACGCTCACAACAAACAAACGCAGCTATTCAGCGAAGTTCGGCAGTGGTTATTCATTAAGAATTTAATGGAAAAACTACTTATTGAGGGGTAGCCTACTCAGTTGTATACACCACACAATGCACTCCCATAGACACGCTCCGTGGGTCACATTCCCTTGTAACTGCCCTATAATAAGGGGATTTTGCAACTGGAGGGCTATGAAACAGGTGCCATCAGTGAATGCCAAACCCAATGGACTCCTATTCAAACAAGACCCCCAAACATCTAGAAATGCAACCGCTACAGGGGCAGCCTCCAGGGGAGGATTGTCTCCTGCTTGGTCTAATCAACTGTACGTCGCTCTGGATAAGAGCGTCTGCCAAATGCCAATAACGTAATGTAATGCTTCACTGTCTCTCGGGTGATTTATAATTCCAACAAAATCCAACAATACAGCACTACAATCACTGTGTGCTGGAATAGGCTGGATGTAGATATAACAGGCTGCAAATGTTAAAGTGTTTCATTAAATGGTGCTTAAGATGTTTGCCAGACATAAGTGAGTTTATTTATTAAATTTTAGCAGTTTTATCTCCCTCCCAATACGCTTTCTCCGTATGGCCGCACACCAGCACTGACATCACGCACTCCGCTGTGTCTCTTCACAGAGCCGAGAACGGACCGACGTGCATCGTTATGAGACCCAGTGCCGAAGACCCCAGTAAGACCAAATTCACCTGGCTGCTCAGTATAGACCTGAAGGTAACGGGAGTTCACGATCATTACTGCGCGCCGTTTCTTATTAACGCTTCACGGGGTGTTCTTATAGGCACAGTGCAACAAGAAAGTGCAAGTTGTTCTGGGGTATTTGAGCCATGTTGTGCTCCAGTTAGGTGCTTCTTTGGAAAAGTGGCATTTAAAATGTAGTTTATTTTAATGGATTATTTAAGTTAGAAACATAAGAATGAATCCCCCATTACTCAGCTGCAAATTGGATATTGGTGGAAATGTGCATACATAGGATTCCTCCTGAAATATTGGTTAAAATTGTGAGGTCCGTGGAGGAGCTCCCATTATCAAGAGAAAAGGTAGAGCATGGGTAAACTCAAGGTAGCAAAACAAGGTGCCCTTGAAGGGAGGGTGCATCGCAGGAGAGTAGGAGGAGGAGTAGCTGAAGAATAATGAGCGTTCAACTTATTTGGAAGCTTCAGGTGGTTTTTAATAGATTTTTTTAATTTATTGTTTATTAACAGCATTTTTATTATAACGGCATACCAACTAATCTAATTGTCGCCTCTGATGCCTGCCCGCCCCGCAGGGTTGGATACCGAAGACCATAATCAACAGGGTGCTGTCCCAGACCCAGGTGGACTTCGCTCAGCACCTGAGACAGAGGATGGCGGCCGGCGACGCCACGGAGACAGCTCAGGCCTGCTGATGCCACAACCGCGCTCTCTTCCCCCCCCCCGTGAGGCACGTCCACACTGACTACCGCCCCTCCTAGGAACCACCGTCACGCTCCTGTCCGCACCCGAGGAATAACGGACCCCTTCCACATCGACGGGGTGACTCACCACTCCCGTCGCGCACGCTGAAACCGCTTTCTCCAACGCAGAACAGCACAGTATCGAATATTGTCTTCTGACCTGGATCGTCGCTCATGTTCCCAGAGCTCAACACCCGCTGCTCTCCCGGTGGCGGGACTAATGACATTCCGTGACCTTTTCCCAGAATGCACAACTTTCTGTTAGCATTGCCGTTCATCCGTAGCTCGCTGTGTACGTGCCTCACCCAGGGAAGATCTGCGTGAGGACTGGAAGTTGGCCTAGATTTAATTCTACCCCCTTTCTACGTAGAATTTGCACTTTGTATTTTGTTTCCCGTATTTATTGCAAATGAAAACTGCTGTGAAACACCTTGAGTGAGCAAATAAATTATGACAATTATTGCAGTGTCTGCGGAATGTTTATCATCACAGCAAACATTGGGTGATTTATACATGTGGAAACGGCGTGCCAGGCAGATGGGTCTACCGGTAAGCACACCCTGCACTGATTTTCCTTACATTTAATAGCAAACAAATACAATACATACCTCAAGATATATACTATTCAACAAACAATATACTGTTCTCTGCTCAACATGCAAGGTAGCTAGAGATAAGTTTTACCAGCTCAGGTCCAATCAAACAAAAAAAATTCCGAACAGCTAAAAAAAGCGGTGCCTTTAACTACCATATGCACAGTGGTATGCAAAAGTAAGTATTTATTAAAACAGTAATTTTACATTAAAATGTACAGAAATACATCATGGTTAAGCCTGTTCACTGCAGTGTACAATGTTATACATTTCCACTTAAAAAATAAAAGTGGCCATACATTTTGAATACCACTGTATACCATAAAGAAATGCAATGAGTAATTTAAGATAAAAAAAACAACAAAGAATACATACTGTAAAGGGGAGATCGTAACTCGGAATACACAGAATCTCAATGAAATGTGATTTACTTCCAGACTGGCTGGAATTGAATCTGCATCATTCAAACAATGTCCCTCGACATGCTGCAATGGCACAGCATGAACACACGCACTCTTGTAGATTAGGTATTTACCTTGAGTTTACAAGACATTTTAGGGAACTTTCTTGGAAATTCCATAATGCTAGAATTAGAGCTCATTGTGCTTCAGGGGAAGAAAAAAAAAAAGAAAAAAAAGGCAAAGCTTTTGGAATTTTCCAAAGCATTTAGGATTCCAAAAAAGCAGAAGTTATAAGTATTCTGTTATATCAAAAAAAAATGAATGACGTGATATGATCAAAATTATTAATTCAATTCATATGATTTCACCTTCTAATTCATGGAAAAACTGAATTTTACCTTGGCCACCAACATATATCATACCTTCATCTGCTTTCCACACCCTGTATGGGAACTGATTTCCCCACAGCCTCGCAGGCATTCCCTAATGACTTCACAAAAAGACAAAGGCATCACTTGCACTTTTATTTAAAATCAGTTTCAATACAAAATAATAAAAAACAAAAATATTTTACAGAAATCGCAATTATGACGTGAATGGGCTCAGGAACCGGACAGCTGCTGAGAACGGGTGAGAGCAAGCAGGCACATGCAGTACAAATGCACATGTTCTGACCGTCTTAATACCGCTGTGGAAATACTGGCTGAACAGACTGGAATGGGCTGGGTGATGTGGTGTGGTGTGGTGTGGTGTGGTGTGGTTTGGTGTGGTAACGGGGGGGGCCTTTTCCTCCTGAAAACGTCTACATTTCTTCCCTTAGTTTTGAAAATAAAAACGTCACCCCTCTTCCCCGCGCAGAACGCCAGAGCGAGCAGGTGCTTGGCGGCTCACGCCAGGGAGAGGAGCCCCCGGCCCTGACGCGTCCCTCCAGGCTGCATCGCACACTCCGAGCGCTCGAGCGCGCGGCGGGGGCCGGAGCCAGATGTTGCGCGCACTTGTTGCTACACTTGAGCCCAGTTAATGCCGAAGACTTCCGAGGCGACGGAACCCTTGTGGAATGTCGCAGAGCGTGTGAACGACCCGTCTCAGGACCGTCTGACGCCGGCGCCTGGCCCCCGCAGGCAGCGAATCGGCTTGCGGGCGGGGGTTTCAGAGCGTTACCGAGAGTCGCCGTACGGCGTACGGCGGCTTAACTCAGCCAGAAACGGTGTCTTGGTTGGTCTGGACAGCCACAGTGAAGTGGGTTACAAAACACTGCATGTTGAGCTCAATAATGTCCCCTGGTGGGCCGTTGACGTTTCAATTAAAAACGTAGGCACTATACAAATTGCTTACTAGGTCACTGATGGGGACATGTAACATGAAAAGGCATACAACGCATGATTCTTACCTTGAAAATATAATAAAATAACCCTGCTACGGCATACCTACGACGCAATGGACAATCGGCGTCTTTGCGCACCTTGGCCAAATCTGTGCCCCTTTGCTTTGTGTTTGTTATTGTAAAGTGAGTTTGGGATGTTTGTGTGCGTGGCACTCTTTTCTGTGTGTACAGTGGGCATAGGCACGGAGACTGTGAGCTCATAGGGTGGGCTTCAGCTGAGCGTGTGCAGAGAGCTACTGCACCGGCCAATGTGTAGAAGCAGAAGCACAGTGAAGCGAGACTACTCAACCTCGGGACTGCTTCTTCACTGGCGACAGATATAAAATAAAAAACACAGATATAAAGATTAAAAAACAGTCACATGGATTTAAAATATAAAAACAGAGGAGAGTGGGCAGGGTTTGATGACAGAGAAGGGGACCTCTTTAAAACAGACCACAGCAAGGGTAAAAAATATTAAATAAAGAAAAAAAACCTACAGAGTATGCCTTTACATTATTCATAAACAGGAAGAAATGATTCTGAAGTCTGGCTAGTACAGGAAAGTCAAATACCCTACAGTAAGCAACATACTGTAAATGAGTGAGATCACCGTGATCATGATCAGTTTGGGTTGGGTTGCAGGTGGTTAATGTGTAAAATGACGATGAGGAGGATTGGCCCTGATGAAGGGGCATGAGGCAGAGGGGGTGGGGGGGTTAACCTTCCCAAGGGGGACTGCGACGGCCGTCCACCTCCGTCTCCACGTGATACAGCATGTCGGCTAGCGTGTGCTCGATCACAGCCCCCCACGCCATGTCACTCATCTGAGGAAGAAGAAAGGATCCTCAGTTCTGCAGTAATATACTCAAGGGCACGGTGATTATCAGACTCTGAATTTAGCCAGGAGAATGTAATGCTCTACACAGCAGGGGTGCACAACTCCGGGTCGTCTGGGTTCTGGTTTTTTGTTCCAACCAATTGCCTTGTTTTTTTTGAAGCTCTATAAATTACCCTGGTTCAAAAGCCTGTACTTGAGCACAGTAAAATGATTAGCAGAAGTTTTCAGAATAAAAGACAATATATTGATGAGGAATAGAAGAAACTATATCGATCAGCACAACAAATTTACTTCAATTACTGATGCTTTTTTTAAGGGGTACTCACTGGTTGATACTTGATCTCTTTAGGAGGGTACTTGAATTGTGGTCCAAAGTTTACTGACACCTACAACAACAAAAAAAAAAAATTGTAACGATGCATTGAAGGATTACACTGAAATATTAATGACAATTCACAATGAACTACGTCAAGCAGCGCCATGCTATGGAAAAAAAAAACATATTATAAAATATGTTAAAGGAACAGTTTCTATTTCTTAGAAAAGCACATCCTGGAACAGACATTTTTAGAAAGTACATCCAGCAGATTCCTTTCAGCTGAATGCAGCGAGAGCTGATCTTCCTACCCAAACGCTGCAGGGAAGGTTCGCTTAAACTTTCCACAATAACCTCGCAGAGGAAGCGGGGGATTTACTGGACTCAGAACGGCCTCTCTGCCTGACCGTACTGCTGAGGGACCCCAGGCCTGCATTCTCCACCACCCAAGTCTAACCGCGATGACGTCTACGACGTACGCAGCGGCCGTAGTCAGGGAGGTCTGGTGCGCCCGGGCTAAAAGCGCGGTGTTATTATTCCTGCTGGCGGAACCTGAGAGCGGAAAGCACTGGTATTAACCAGGACCAGCAGGCCACAGTCAGCACCCCCACCGCCGCGGGATGTGCTGAACCGTTACTGGAAAATTACATCCGCGCACCAATCACAAGAAAGTGTCATTAAGAGATTTCAGGCAATTCAACAGTAAACATTGTTGCACGGTGGGAACTCTGGGAGATCAGAGCTGAACACCCTGGTTTTGAGCTACCCAAATATTGCCCCCAGGGAGGGGGTTAACTGCTGTGATTCTTAAACTACGCGGTGGAGGTGCACCAGTGGGTCGTGGGGAGGGACGGGGTGAGGCAGGAAACTTCAGAAAAAAGAACCGTACCTTTTTTTGGAAAGCAGTTTTCATTGATCATCACCCTAGTTAAATGGAATGCCAATTTCACTGACTACCAGTGTACATGCGGGTGTTTTGACAGGGCTGGATACCAGCAGCCATTTTGATGAGGGCTCAGTTGCAGGATATGCGTTCGCTTGTTAAGTGGGTTAGGAGCTCAGAAAGTTTGTAAAATTTTCTTGTGGGACCAGATTGGCTGTTAAGGACGGTTGGGGGGGGGGGGGGAGGGCTTGTAGGTTGCTCGGCGACCAGATTGACAGTTGGGGATTTGTTGGTTGCTGGGCGACCAGATTGGCAGTTGGGGATTTGTTGGTTGCTGGGCGACCAGATTGGCAGTTGGGTGTTTGTAGGTTGCTGGGTGACCAGATTGGCAGTTGGGTGTTTGTTGGTTGCTGGGCAACCAGATTGGCAGTTGGGGGACTCACCGTGCAGCCCCTGTAGAGAGAGATGGCTGGGAAGTACATTCCTTCAAACAGCTTCTCATAGGCCTGACCCTGGCTCACACCATTCTTATAAAAGATCATCTGTGAGGAAAGAGAGAGGGAAAAATGCACACATTTTTGGATTTTACATCAACCCATCACGATGAGTCACTGAGGAAGGTCAACTCCTAGCTACAACACCGGACAACTGTTATGAAGGTATACCCTGCCAATCTGTTCATTCTAAAAATCCAAAAGAAGTGTGGCAATGGCATGTTTTTGCAGATACTATAGCATTGACCAGGCATGAGGAATGTTTTTGCAGTTTGATGTACCCGCGGAATGGTGGCCTTCAGTCCAAAACCCAGTTCATATCAAAACTGAGAGCAGAAAAAACAATTTCTCCAAAACCAGAATGTCACAGAAGTAATGCTACCATCAAATCAATGAAAGTTAACACATCTGTAACAATGGTTGAGCAGATCCTTGTAGACCAGGGGTGTCAAACTCCAGTCCCGGAAGGCCGCAGTGTCTGCAGGTATTTGTGGTTTCCTTTCGGTCAGCAGCCAATTAAGGCCTTGGGAACAAGGTGTGTGGACCCTTAAGCCAATGAACAACTGAAATGAATCACTCACATCGAAAACAAAACTCACAGCAAATACTGCAGCACTCCAGGATAGGAGTAGGACACCCCTGCCTGAAACATCGAGACTTCAGCAGCCTTCTGCAGACATTTTAAGATTAATTCTACGCCGGAGTTCTAAAATAATCTGGTCAGCCGGGGAGCTTTGATCCAGATAGGCCTTCAGGGAGGCGGGCAGCTGAGTTCCTGAGTTGAAGGACATGCTGCCGGGGAGAGATACTCACTCTACTGGGGTTCACTGCTTTCAGGCTCTTCTCTGCTTTGTCCACATAGTCCTTCTCCTCGAAATACAGGTAGCTTTTGAACTTAATCAGCGCCTGCCGGGGGCAACGACATCAACAGGAGACATGTTCAAACTACCGGAACCAAAAACGTCAGGACGATCCGAATGCACGTTCCTTCTAGGTTTGAACGTGCCCTTTTGCGTCAATGGAAAAGATCCCTTGAGAAAGATTCATTCATTTTTTCATTTTAACCACGAAATGCATCAGGACACATAGCATTGCAGAAAGCTGCTCTGTTTATTACGGAGGGTACGCAAGCCTGCGTTCACAGCATGCGATGTCAGCCCCCGCTTCACTGCAGTTTGCGATACAGGCCTCCATACGTTGGCCCTTCCGTACACTGGAGCAGGACGACTACCCTGGAGCCCCATTCTAGCCACCATTCTTGCACATACCTCACTGCCAAATACCAAGGACAAGATGTACTTGTTTTCAGATTATTCCTTCAAACTCAAAAGTCTGGGGACAGAATGAATGACTCTGCAGTACAGCAGAATGTGTAGCCACAGGCAGTGTTATATACCTTGTCTTTGTAGGTGTCAAGGCAGTGTTATATACCTTGTCTTTGTAGGTGTCAGGGAGTGTTATAACCCTTGTCTTTGTAGGTGTCAGGCAGCGTTATATACCTTGTCTTTGTAGGTGTCAGGCAGTGTTATATACCTTGTCTTTGTAGGTGTCAGGCAGTGTTATGTACCTTGTCTTTGTAGGTGTCAGGCAGTGTTATGTACCTTGTCTTTGTAGGTGTCAGGCAGTGTTATATACCTTGTCTTTGTAGGTGTCAGGCAGCGTTATATACCTTGTCTTTGTAGGTGTCAGGCAGCGTTATATACCTTGTCTTTGTAGGTGTCAGGCAGTGCTTTTGCGGTCTCCGTGCAGTCCGGTAGCTCGATGAAAAAGCCCAAGATGTCTCCCTGCCCGTAGCCGTCTGAATAGTGCTTGCCTACGGACTGGTGGAAGCGGGTCCCCTTCTTACTGCGCCAGGAGTAGCTGAATTTATCATAGCCCAGCGGGGCCTGCAGGTTCCCTGTGGGCACAGAGAGCTCCATCAGCACACAGCCATCCCCTCTCTGTAGTATTTATGATCAGGAATGCTCCTAGTTTTAAGTGCTTGTATTCGTATACAGGCCAAGCTATTCTATATCTCTTTCTGTAATTAAAAATATAAAGAGGGTTTGGTGCGCAAGGGGTGCAAGATTTTACAAGAGATCCATAACAAATGTTTGAATGAAACAATAATGCTTCTCATTCACCCATTCATACACACACTCACACAGCTGCCATGCAAGGCGCCGACCAGCTCGTCAGGAGCATTTGGGGGTTTGGTATCTTGCTCAGGGACACTTCGACACAGCCCGGGCAGGGGATCGAACCGGCAACCCTCCGACTGCCAGACGACTGCTCTTACTGCCTGAGCCAATGAGACGACTGCTCTTACTGCCTGAGCCAATGAGACGACTGCTCTTACTGCCTGAGCCATCAACATTAGCTCAGCAGGTAAGAGCAGTTGTCTTGGCAGTCAGAGGGTTCCCGGTTCAATCCCGCCCTGGGTGTGTCGAGCAAGACACCTAACCCCCAAATGCTCCTGACTAGCTGGTTGGTGCCTTGCATCACTTGTACAGCGCTTTGGATAAAGGCGCTATATAAATGCCAACCATTTACCATCAAGTATATTTATTTATACAAAACAAATTTTAGACCAAAATTTCACTTATGCCCCTTGCGCACTAAACCCTTGATACACAGTACTGTGCAAAAGTCTTAGGCACCTGTATAACATAACATGTACAGATAAGATTCTTTCAAACATAAGTCAATGACAGGTCCTAAATAAACGTACTATACATTTTACACTACATTTTAGTAATTCGGCAGAACAGTTAAAAACTGAATCAAATCAATATTTTTTGTGACCACCCTTTGGCGTTACAACTGCAACACTTCTCTGAGATATAGAACTGCAGGACAGCGTTGGCTTAGATAATCAGCAGGGAGGTTGTTCCAAGCATGTTGGAGAACCACAGTTCTTCCGCAGACTTTGGTTGGCTCCTTGCTTCTGATCTCAGACAGCCTTGATCAAGATTTTATGTAAAAAGTAGTCAACTGCTTACAGTAATATGTTACTTTTTTTAAATGAAATACAAAAATGTCTCTGTAAAATTGAATCTTTTAGAAAATGAATATTTGGAAATCTCAAATGTGTTCTTTTATACTAACACACAAAAAAAATAAACATAAATATAATAAAGTCTAGGGTGCCTTAGACTTCTGCACAGTACTGTACATTTTCGCACTGTTCCTGCGCATACAGTCTGTGTGCTGCTGACCCAGAGGTTGTGACCAGCCCAGCCTGGCCGCTGTATCGGGGGGCATTTCGTCGATGGAGACCTCGAAATACCAGGAGCCCTTCCGCACTCCGTGGGACGCCCGCACCATGGAGTACCCCTTCTCCCCGGTCACCGTCAGACGGTCATCTGAGATCTTCAGCTGGGGAGCTGGGCACCAAACACACGCAGACCAGGTCTTTAGAAGTCATTTTTAAATACCCTGTGTGTGTGTACTTGTGTGTGTGTGTGTGCGCGTGTGAGCGTGAGAGCGTGTGTGTGCATGTCTGTGTGTGTGCGTGTGAGCATGTGAGCATGTGTGTGTGTCTGTGTGTGCCTGTGTGTGTGCCTGTGTGTGTACGTGTCTGTGTGTATGTATGTGTATGTGTGTGTGTGTGTGTGTGTGTGTGTGTGTGTGTGTGCGTGTGAGCGTGAGAGCGTGTGTGTGCGTGTGTGCATGTCTGTGTGTGTGCATGTGAGCATGTGAGCATGTGTGTGTGTCTGTGTGTGCCTGTGTGTGTGTGCCTGTGTGTGTACGTGTCTGTGTGTATGTATGTGTATGTGTGTGTGTGTGTATACGCACCTCGGTCATGCAGGGTGAGCAGGACCCTCTCGTACAGACAGGCTCTGTACAGGTCCCCAGGAATGGGCTTCCCTGCCCAGCAGTCCAGCTCCAGCTTCTCTGGGTCCGGTGCGTGGGGGTCTGGCTCGGCCAGGATGTAGCGGTACCCGTCCTTGTTGAAGGGGTGCTCCAGGGGGTACCCATGGGGGGGCAGACGCTGAGCAGAAAAGAGCGGGTCGCTGCAGGAGAGAGAGACAGACAAGCACATGTCTCAGGCACTGAAAACCTGAGAAATATAACCAGCGAGGAGCAATCTTAACTCTTTATGGATCGACTGCCCATTTCAAATTCACACACAAAACAGAATATGCCAAAACATATGCATTATGGCTTCTTCATCTGCTGCACACTATTATAGGAACATTAGGGGTGACATTAGCCTAGGCGGCAGTTGTCTGGCAGTCGGAGGGTTGCCGGGTTCAATCCCGCCCTGGGTGTGTCGAAGTGTCCCTGAGCAAGACACCTGACCCCCAAAAGCTCCTGACGAGCTGGTCGGCGCCTTGCATGGCAGCCAATCCCCGTTGATGCGTGTGTGAGAATGGGTGAATGAGAAGCATCAACTGTACAGCGCTTTCGATAAAGGCACTATATAAATGGCAACCATGTCCAGTAAGACCAGGTCTGTGAGAGAAGTGGGAGAGGTATGCGTGAGCGGTGCAGGGGGTGGGGTGGTGGGCTGCAGGCCCCAGGCCTACCTGCGGGTTCTCTTGGCCGCGCCCGCTGTGCCCCCTTCCTGCTGCTGCTGCTGCTTGCGCTTGGCCCCGCGGCCTTTCCCCGTCCCGCCAGGAGCCAGAGCACCTTTCACACAGACACAGTTAGAGCGCTGGGCCCAGACGGCAACCACAGCTCCTCAAACGCACAGAGAGAGAGACGCATGAATGCACACGCACACACAGAGCCAAAGCTACAAACAGAGGCACACGCGCACACACACGTGCGCACACACGCGCGCACATACACACGCACATACATGCACATACATGCACATACATACATACACACACACACACAGACACACACACACACGCGCACATACATACACACACACGCGCGCACATACATACACACACACGCGCGCACATACATACATACACACACACGCGCGCGCACATACACACACACACACGCGCGCGCGCGCGCGCACACACACACACACACACACACACACACACACACACACACACAGAAGTGCGCACACACAGCTTTGTACGTAACAGTACTCGTCTTTACACACTGACCTGCATTTGCCACACAAGCACAAAATAAAGGACTTTGATTCTGGTTGTCTACAGAAGTGTAATTTCAAGCACAGCAGGTTGCAATTAAGCCAAACAGTCAAACCATGTGAAAACAGAAAAGAAAACAAGCGAGAAAAAATCTGCTAAGCAGAAGTTATTTTGAAAATGGATTTCTGAAAACATCTGATTTGTTTAACTCCACCTTTCCTGTACTTAAGCAGACAGAGAGTGGCAACACGATTTGCTGTCAAACCCAATATCCACTGGATGAAAAACAGAGCTACATGTGCATATAATGGGCTTTCCAACCGCAGTAAAACACACAGCTGACTCGAGGGTAAACCCATTGACTGTCTATAACGAGGGGAAGGAGGGGGCCATGGGTTTGATAAAAAAAATTTAAAATAAATAAAATAATAAAACAATAAAAAAAATAAACAATGGACAGACACCGGAGAAGGCAAGGGGAGAGCGTCCTGGATTTAGGAACACAGACTGGGCCTGGATCACAGACAGAAAGCCAACCCACAGACAATACAGGCCATAGCTCCAGGTTATTACTGCAATCAGCATTCACGATTTTAGTTCATGGATTATAGTTTTGATCAGATTCAACTTCACCGTAAGCCACAATTCAAATAAACTATAGGAATGTATTCATATGCTAGCACATCACAGCAACATATACGATGCATTTGGACATCTTTGTAACAATTCTTTAATTTTCACATATTTATTCAAATATCCAAATAGAATACAATTGGGACTATAATGGCTCAAAGACAGCCATGATATTTCAATATTAGTGATGTGAAGTAGCCAAAGAAATATTGGTTAAGACCTTAAAATACATGAAAAACCTACAGGAGGAAAAAATCTTATCCTTACAAACGGCATTTAAAGAATAAACTAGACAGTTTTCCAAAAAATGAAAATCCACAAACTAAAATAACTGGCAGGAGGGGAAATGAGACAAATGGTGCACTAGTCAAGACGGGCAAGCTTGGAAAAAGGGAAGGCCCAAGGCACAGCCACAACTTCTGATTGACCTTAGCGTTCCTGCTAATCCTGCACAATAAGCAAATGTGCCACCGAAATACAAACGACTACCTGAGCAGATGACAGACTTTTAACAATAAATAATCTGTGTGGCAGTATTACATTTTTTCACAAACAAGGAGTACATCTTGTTGGTTAGACACATTTAAGATTTAGAAGCATTTAATAGTATTTAAGGTTAAACACGGCGTAAGATTGAAGGCCCTCCTGTTTCCACTTGCCAGCAAATAAAAGTGCCAAAACCTACGAGCAGTCGAGCTTGGTTTAATTTCAGGGGCTCAGAGCCAATGAAGTGCACTGATTTCTGGTGTAGAATGCAGAAAGTCACTGCCACTGTGTGCTTGCGTGTGTGTATGCAAGTGTGTGAGTGTATGCGCGTTTGTGAGTGTGTGCACACGTGCGTGTGAGTGTGTGCGCGTGTGTGTTTGTGTGTGTGCATGTGGGTGTGTGTGTGTGCATGCGCGTGTACTTTTGCGTGTGTGCAGGTATGCTTTTGTGTGTACTTTTTGAGTGCGTCCTTTTGTGTGTGTGTGTGTGTGTGTGTGTGTGCGTGTACTTGCGCGCCTCTATGCATGTTTCGTGTGTGTATTTGCATTTGTGTGTGTGCCTGCACGTGAGTGAGAGAGCATGAGTGAGCGTGTGTGTGTGTGTGTGTGTGTGTGTGTGTGTGCGTGTTCGCGTGCATGTGTACATGCCTGCGTGCGCATGTGTGTGTTTATTTGTGCTTGTGTGTGTGCATGTTTATTTGTGCTTGTGTGTGTGTGCGCGCACACGCGTGTGTACGCCTGTGTGAGCACGAGTATGTGTGAGCATGTATTTCTGCCCTTTTGTGCATGTGTGTGTGCGTGCGTGCACATGAGTGAGCACGAGTGTGTGTGTGTGTGTGTGTGCGCATGCGTGCATACGTGCGTGCACACCTGTGTGAGCGTGTGTTTATTTGTGCTTGGGTGTGTGTGTGTGTGTGTGTGTGTGTGTGTGTGTGCGTGCGTGCACATGAGTGTGTGTCAGCGTGCTCTTTTCTCAGCAGTGGCAGGAGAAGGCAGCAAACAGACACAGGGATTAGTGTGGGCACTGGGGGAGGCTCAGGAAAGGCAAGCAAAATGAAATCACAATCAACCACTAAATTAACGAGACAAAAGCCACTTCAGTAGCATAAGACAGCCTAGCTGAAACACTGTATATTCACCTGCAAAGCCAGATCCACCTGGAACACAACGCACAGCTGTTTAGGGTAAGCCATCGTTAATGCAAACAGCTTTTTTCACACAATAAACACCTAAAGTAGTCATAATAATGTCATCAAGTGCACAATGCATAACAAAGGAAACAATGGGTGACTGAGAGTGAAATGTCTACATGGTTAGTTTAGATTGTGTTCATATACTGTACAATATGAAACTGCATTAGCTGCCTTGCTTTGAACCATAAGCAAACACTTTTGTCTCAACTAGTTTAGGCCTAAATTATGTCTCTTGGTTTATTAGTTAAAGACGCTTGTGAAAAATGTAGTAGTGGTTTCTCACCAGGTTTAATAACCACTTTAAGGGCATGTTTCAGACACAGTCTAGTCCTGGGCGAAATTATATTCTGAATGGAGATTCTCCATACAAAACTCAATTTAGTCCAGGACTAATCTTAATATTTTTTCAGAGCAATGTTACAAATCTTACAGCGAGAGTTCCACGCACAACCCAAACGCACGGAAGCATATCTGAACAAATGTAAACACGAGTACCTGTAAAATTATGCTGTATAAGATTTGTGTAGGGAGTATTGTAGTAGGTAGTTTAAAACTCAAAAAGCACAGTGACCTTACCGTTTAGGCCACCTGCAGTTGCGACAGAAGTCGTTTGTTTTTGGTTGTCGTAAGAGGGTCCGATGTTGCCGAGATCCTGGAAGATGAATATCACAATTTCTCTAAAAAGCTTCGGGTGGATAGACCGGTCAAAGAATCATTACCGACACCACAAATGTGTTGATTTTGGGGTGCCACAGTACCTGGTCGAGGAGTCCAAACTTGGGGTAGTCCTCTTCGGCATCCTTGCTCCCTGGATCAGGGTGCTCTTTAACCAGAAACACGTCCCTCTCTTTACTCTGAAATGAAACATGCAACAGACGCACTTCAGCATAGTCTCGGCTTTCCTAAAACAACACAAAATGACAACACTCTTCAGACACCGAGCAGCACCACAGGAGGGTACAGGAGCTCACCATGGTCTTCACAATGTTATTTGGCCAGGTGAGTTTCCCGGGTCTCTGTCGGGTGGTCATGCACTCCCAGTACTTGTCAATGAACGGTATGATGTCCTAGAGGGAGGGGAGAAAATCCAAAACACAATCTTCCTCACGAGCCTGACAACTGGTCCCGTATAGAAATACTTTACCTACTCTTCATTAAAATCAATCCATCTTGTATCTACATTTTGCAGTGACCAGGGCTACTTAACTCCAGGTCCTGAGGGCCGCAGTGTCTGCAGTTATTTGCTCTAACCATGCAATACTGCACCTGATTTCACCAATTATTTTACCTGCTTGGTTCAGGAAGCAATGTCTTTCGTGAAATTTGTAGCCTGTAGCCTAGTGGCTAAGGTATATGACTGGGACCCAGAAGGTTGGTGGTTCAAGCCCTGAACCACGATAAGATCGCCATAGCTGTTGGGCCCTTGGCATTTTTAACGGGGGGGGGATTGTCCCCTGCTTTCTCTAATCGACTGTATAAGAGCAGTTGATAATCAGCTAAATCACACATTATTTATTCTTTATAAAACCAGAAGTAGTGGTATGTGGCTGAAGCAAATACCAAATCAACCTAACCGGTGAGGTTGCCAGGGCTGTCCTGAATAGCAAACGCTCACCTTGTCTTTGGAGAACATGGTCTTTGGGTGCTCGTCCTGAGTCCGGGAGCGCCACGTCAGGTTGGCCAGAGCAGTGAGGCACATCTCCTTCAGATCTGCAGGGGAAGCAATTCTCTGTAACCCGTGTTCATCCACGGACCCCAAGCCAGTCGCAAAGGCATCCCAGGGACCACCGTTATAGGTTTAAAAAAATAAAAAAATATATCCATCCATCCATCCATCCATCCATTATCTTAACCCGCTTATCCTGAACAGGGTCGCAGGGGGGCTGGAGCCTATCCCAGCATACATTGGGCGAAAGGCAGGAATAAACCCTGGACAGGTCGCCAGTCCATCGCAGGGCACACACACCATTCACTCACACACTCATACCTATGGGCAATTTAGACTCTCCAACCAGCCTAACCTGCATGTCTTTGGACTGTGGGAGGAAAACGGAGTACCCGGAGGAAACCCACGCAGACACGGGGAGAACATGCAAACTCCACACAGAGAGGCCCCGGCCGACGGGGATTCAAACCCAGGACCTCCTTGCTGTGAGGCGGCAGTGCTACCCACTGCACCATCCGTGCCGCCTACAAAATAATATATATATTTGTTTATTTATTTTTAAACGGAGGAATGAGTGATTGTGGACCTTCTAAGGCAGTGTTTCCCAACTCCAGTCCTCGGGACCCACTTGCCAGAAGGTTTTTGTTGTAACCAGTAACTCGCACAACTGATTTAACTAATCAAGGGCATTTTTGTGGTTTGATTGGTTCAATCATTAAATCAGGTGTGTGAGTTACTGGTTACAACAAAACCCTTCTGGCATGTGGGTCCCGAGGACTGGAGTTGGGAAACACTCATGGATGCTGAGGGTACAAATGATGCTTTGGTACAAATCTGCATTCTAGAGCAGGACCTCCTTCTGCGTATGATGTGGTTGTTATTCCAACCAATCTGTTCATCATTTGAGGCCGTTCAAGCACTTCTTAAAGTTCTTTAATTTCAAGCTTAAACAGATATTAATGCAATACAAGTTCGACTCATTAACATTACTTTAAACCCTTACATTTGCCACAAAATGGTTTTGTCTCAATGACCAACCTTGAGGACTTCATTGATTGACTGATTTCAAGGCACGGTCAGATTAAAACCACGGTTGCCATGTAGGCCTTCTTCGTTAGCGTTGAGCAAGCAAGCTGATTTATATAGAAATTTCAGACAGTGGATGAGAGCTGACATCCTCTATGGGTTTAGATACTGGACATGATCTATGGGTTTTTCAGATATACTGTATTTTTAAAGTCATTGACTCAATCTTTTTTTTTTTTTATTACTTACTGGCTTGTTTCCTCAGGAAGTAGGTGTTGCCACTGTGATGGCATACGTTGCAGTGAAACACATAGTTGGTCATGAAAGCAAGACAAGTTCTGCAAGAGAGAGAGAACACAGGACCATCATTTTGGTTCGTGTAATTACCAGGAGCTGGACAAATATGGAATACAGGAAGCCGCTCCATTAGACGATTTATTTCCATCGGTTCTACACACACTTCCCATGATGCCCAGCCAAAGTAAGCCACAGAGGGGGGTAGGGGAGATCGGGGTCTGTCGTGACACGGGGTCGATTGTTACGCAATGTTTTCTGAGCACAAAACTGGTCCGTTAAAATCCGGAGTGAAAGAGGACATGTGGGTGTGCAATGTGCTTTACCGCAGGCTAGCTTGTTTCTGATCGGGCAAAAAAAAACAAAAAAAAAACATCGGGTAACAAAGGACCCCATGTCACAACAGACCCCCGGTCCCCCCTACTTACGACGTGTCGATGCTGAACGTGTCGGCGGTGAACCACTTCATACAGAGCGCGCACTGCAGCTCCACGTCCCCGAGCTGCCGGCCGTTATCCTCGTCTCCAGAGGCGGCCTGGGCGTCGGCCGCTTCAGACCCTTCGCCCGCGGTGTCCTGCACAGAGAGGGGAAAGCACTGCGTGACTCCACTGCGATATCTACACAGCACTGCGTGACTCCACTGCGTGACTCCTCTGCAAAGCACTGCGTGACTCCACTGCGATTCCTACAAAGCACTGCGTGACTCCTCTGCAAAGCACTGCGTGACTCCACTGCGATTCCTACAAAACACTGCATGACTCCACTGCGATTCCTACAAAGCACTGCGTGACTCCACTGCGATTCCTACAAGACTGTGTGACTATTTGCCCCCTTCCTGCACAGAGTGGGGAAAGCACTGCGTGACTCCACTGCGATTCCCACAAAGCACTGCGTGACTCCACTGCGATTCATAGAAAACAGTGTGACTCCACTGCGATTCCTACAAAGCACTGCGTGACTCCACTGCGATTCCTACAAGACTGTGTGACTATTTGCCCCCTTCCTGCACAGAGTGGGGAAAGCACTGCGTGACTCCACTGCGATTCCCACAAAGCACTGCGTGACTCCACTGCGATTCATAGAAAACACTGTGTGACCCCACTGCGATTCCTACAAAGCACTGCGTGACTCCACTGCGATTCCTACAAAACACTGTGTGACTCCACTGCGATTCCTACAAAAGAATGTGTGACTATTTGCCCCCTTCCTGCACAGAGTGGGGAAAGCACTGCGCGACTCCACTGCGATTCCTACAAAGCACTGCGCGACTCCACTGCGATTCCTACAAAACACTACGTGACTCCACTGCGATTCCCACAAAGCACTGCATTTGCCCCTTCCTGCACAGAGTGGGGAAAGCACTGCGCAACTCCACTGCGATTCCTACAAAGCACTGCATGACTCCACTGCGATTCCTACAAAACACTGCGTGACTCCACTGCGATTCCTACAAAACACTGTGTGACTATTTGCCCCCTTCCTGCACAGAGCGGTGAACAGACTGCGTGACTCCACTCCCATTCCTACAAGACTGTGACTCGACTGCGATTCCTACTCAAACCCATTCGCCAATTTAACCTATAGGGAAATATACCATGCCGTGAAAAAGTATTTGCCCCCTTCCTGTGTGACACCACTTCCATTCATACTTAAAACCATTCGCCAATTATATAAAATACTAATGTAACTTTAACACAAGGATATCAAGTCCCCTGCAAAGGTTAATTCATTTTAAATGAATTAAAAGTGAAAAAGTATTTGCCTAATTTCCTCTATTACTGCATATATGTCACACTGAATAGTTTCAGATCTTTAGACAAAATGTAATATTAGACCTGAGTAAACACAAAACACGCTTTTTAAAATAACTTTATTAATTAAATAAATGAAATGATCAAACCGCAATATCACCCATGTGAAAAGGTGATCGGGTGTCACTGTATTATTACATATTTGCCACACTGAATGCAAAGAATATGCAATAATAAAGGGCTCTTTTGCACCCAAGTTAAAAACACTAGACACTCACAAATGCGTCCCAATGAGTAGATGTGTTAGGCTACTCCTTGAAAAAGAATTTAGGGGCACAACAATATTCTTGAGCCCCGTAATAGAGGGAATCAGGATGGGGCAAATACTTTAATGCCGTGGTGAAGAATCCTGCGGCGCTGTCAAAAAAAGGCAGTACGAGACGGTATAAGAGAAAATGGCACTTCATATTATTAGCAAGTTGGCTAAGGTCGGCTAGGTAATTACCATGGTTTCCTTGCCATTGGAGGATTCTGTGTCCATGTTCGTAGCCAAGTCTCCAAATGCAGCATCACTGAAATTAGAAACGTCATTTAGCTTTACATACTTACTGCTCAGTGGAATATTACAACAAAACGTGTTTGCATGACCTATTTTCACAAAATCAAAAAAATTAAATAACGTTGTTACAGGAAGTCATAGTATCGACTAAGTGAATATAGCCATTATTATTACGATGTTCACAATATTAAGCGGCGGCTTCCCAAGCAATATGACTGGATACGAGTTCACACCAGGTTTCAACACGATTTAACAGCACTGCTGGGAATACTATGCCGTTTAAGACATACCGATAGATACATTTTTTTCGTAAAAACAAAATTCAAATAAGCCAACTAGCCCAATAATATTAGATTAAATTGTAACGTCGTTAGCTAACGTTAATGAACGTTGTTTTCATTCAATGAATACCAAGCAGTTGCAAGAGCCCCAATGCGGGTTGAAAGTTGAGAAACCGCAATTGAATATTGTATCGTGTCTGCTATGTGAACAAAAAACGAATTCCACGTATTTACATCCTCAAGCGAAATTAAGCAGCTAGCTAGCTGATTCTTTGTGCTCACCCCTCTGCAGCCTCCGCTTCAGCTAAAGGCGCACTATCGGCCTCGCCTTCTGTCGCCATCTTTCAAACAACAGTAGGTACAGTAGCTTCACGCGAGATTTAGAATAGCAAATATCGCGACAGGATTGTGACAGGACTACAAATGATGCAGTTTATGTTCTTTCTAAACTACAGTACGAGAAAACGTTACTTGCGCTTACCCTTTTTATTGAAAATTTTGACTTTGACCATGGAATGATTGTTGATTCCAGACAGAGTGGTTTGAGTATCTTAGAAACTGCTGATCTCCTGGGATTTGCAGTTCTGTGGGCAAAAACTCATTGTTAATGAGAAAGATCAGAGGAGTTGGGCCAGACTGGTCAAAACTGACAGGAAGGTGACAGTAATGCAGATAACCACACATTGCAACAGTGGTATGCAGAAGAGCATCTCTGAACATACAACATGTGAAATTTCCAAGTGGATAGGCTACAGCAGCAGAAGACCAATACGTCCTCAAAATAAGTCTAATAAATTCCTAATAAAGCGCTCACTGAGTGTATATTCACATACTTACATATAGAATGTAATTTTTCCCAGAGAGAATTTTAGGAAATATATTCAATTAAATATGTTATGTTATATATACATAAAAATATATATATTTAACAGAAGATTAGAAGGCAATAATTTGTCAGGCAAAGAACCAACATGTCATCTTTCCAGTAAAAAAACTATATACATTTTGCCAATTAAAAATTTTATATGATTAATTGTGGAGGAAGAAAGTTAAATTAGACCAAGAGAAACATGTATAGACACACTATGAGGAAGGGAGACATATCAAGGAAGCTGTAAAACTAGGTGTAAAGAGGGGGGGAAAAAACATTCTGAAATATGTTTTGATAATACTCTAACAATGGTTGTGGTCTTTTTAATTGGATTATAGTGCACTTATAAGAATATGGCAAGATCAGATGACATTGCATCTGTTTTTAATTACATTGCAAAACGTTCACAATCAAAATAATCATACTGTTTCATAGTTGGTCCAATGTATTTGGTGATCTCAGCTTACTCGTCCTTTTCAAATAATAATTTCTTCCTTAAGGTCTGTACTGTTGTCATAAAAAAATGGAAATGCACATTCACACCCTACAACTGAGATACAGATTTGAAAAATTAAGGCAGTCCATATGTTTTACAATGAAGTGTCAGAATGAAAAATGCATTGTATATTTGCACAATTAGGTATTATTTATTCATTAATTATTGGAAAAATATCTGTTTTCCTTGGTCAAACGTTTTGTCGCTCTTAGAATAAATGGGTCAGACGCATGTCTGCGACTGATTGTGTGCTGTGCGATACTGTGGTAGGTGGATTACCGAACATTCAGTTGCAAGCAATAATGCAGCGTTGCTCAGGACGTGAGCGCAGATTAACCTTGTAGTCACGGATTCTTTTCATGTGGTTTGAACGAGCTATAAAGATTACTTTAAGGCAGCACCGGATCAATACATCTGCAGATAATTTGCGCAGCATGATGCCGTAGTCTTAACAGAAATCGTACGAAACCGGAAGCTTAAAAAGAGGAAACTACGATTCCCAAGCTCACTCTGGAAATTACTGTAACTATCGGAGGGGGAAGGGAAGCAGAGATTGGAGGGAGTGAAACTGAGGTAAAAAAAAAAATCTGTGATTTAATATCAGTAATAACAAATGTATCAATAGGAATATTCGGAAGGTTGGGGGAAAGTGTATTTTAAAATGTTTTGACCATAGATGAGGAATATATATCCATAATCGTACATTACCAAAGAAAATACATTATAGCTAGCTAACGTTACATTAGCTTAGTCGCTCTCATAGGGATTGTGCAGATTTACATGGCTAGCCGTAAGACTACCGTCAGGTAGCTGCAGAAATTGGTCAAAATGTTTGACCATAATGTGCATTTTCACATAGATGATACGTGACTCATGCAAATGTCTGAGTTCGTCGGAAAGGCTAAAACTAGCTAGCCTGTTTGTAATTCTTAGTGAATTCCTTAAGCAAAAAATTGGAGCGTTAGCGTATGTAGCTTGCTAGCGTTCATAAGGGGAAAAAAATCAAAACCGTTAGTTGGCTAATATTAGCTAGCTGGTTAGCATTGTTGGCGAGTTACTTTTTTAGCAAGTTATGATTAGCCCCGAGTTTGTGCGAATGTTATGTTCGTTAGCTGACGTTAGCGTTGGTTATTATCTAACGCTAGAACAGATTCAGTTCGTGCGTAGTTAGCTAGACTATATTTAGACGCTAGCTAGACCGCTTGCTGAGTTACAGTATAGTTCTCTATTAGCTAGCCAAGTACCGTAGTAATTGCTAACGTTAAAGTGAACCTTTTTTATAGGATTGACAGTTCGATAGTAACTTAATCTTACATTCGAAATCAGCGCAGGTTGACTAATAAAATTGAAAACTTAAATTGTTGTGTGATATAACAGTTAAGCTAGCATCTGCTATTATGTTGAAAACATGCTTAGCTGTCTTGGCGTGCAAAAGTGGATTTTGTTGGCTCGTTCCGTGAAGTAAATTCTTCCACTGTTGTGGTCTACCATGTTTTAAAGAGTTGTGTGCAATTTTGTCAGCCAACTGTGCAATCATATGTCTGCAGTGTGGTGTACGTTAAGTCGACAGGACTTGAAACTAAAAGGTTGGAGATTTGATAACCAGTACCAATACTGATACTTAATTAAGGTTCCAAAAACGCACAGCATCTGCCACGCAAACAATGATTTAAGCGTTCCAGTGCTAACTTAAGCAATTTATTGGAGAAAGCATATAACATACTTTTAGTTTAGTGTTGCCCCCAGTGTTACGATCAACCATTACTATTCCTAAAGTGTGCCTTTTTAAATTTTTTTATTTTTTTATTTTTTATTTTTAAATCAAGGGCATCGTTTAATTTCTCCCTCAACTTGTTTGCAGAAGCCCCCAAGAGGCCAACTTGACCTGGGCTTCTCTTGGGACGTCTGCCCCCTTGCTGGCCGGGCTCCATCATGTTAACAGTCCCGCTGCAGTAACCTTAGCTCTTTCTCTCGCATTTCTTGGTGGTGGACTCCAGTAAAGCTGATTACTCGGTGCACAAACCAGGAAAAACCCAAGTCACAAGGGCAGATTCATAAGCGGGCCCTGACACAGCCAAGCCACTGGCAGCGAACCTCCATTTTGAAGTTGCTGTAGGCGCCAGTGCAAAGAACCTGTTGGGTGCAGGAAGGACACGCCCCCCCCCCCCTGACCCAGAATCCCTTCCTCTCAGATGGCACAGCGGAGCAAATCCAGTGACATCGCAGGGAATCTGTGGAGGAAGGGAAAAAAGGGGGCTCACTGGCACCTTGTGCGCTGATGACAGACTGAGACCGATCCTCAGGGGCCTGGAGAGCAGAGCGGTGTGGACGGCGGTTTTATCTGAAGCCCAGCAGCCTCTCGGGCTGCGTTCTTGCCCCGTCGGCCCGTCGGTTATAAACGGGCGCTGGTGTTTCGCCGTCACCGCTCCGGAGCACCTGCGCCGAGACGTCAATGGCTCGCCATGCCGACGCCGGCTCTCTCACCTTCCTCCCCGGCGCTCCCTCCTCCTCCTCCTCCTCCTCCTCCTCCTCAGAGCTGACCGGCACATGTTGAGGGAGTGCTCAGCGGCGTAATCTATCAAAATCACTTTATAGCTCTGCGGTCAGAGCGGATCGACAGAGGCTGCGAGCGGGAGGCTGAGGAAACGCAGAGTGACACGCTCCCCCCCCCTCCCCCCCCCCTGCCCGGGACACTATGCGCTCCCACGCGCCGGTGCGTGGGATGGACTGGGCTAACGAAGGCGGGCTTTAGGAGGCAGCAGCAGCGATCGCCGGCCCGGGCCATGGAAGGGGACACCGCCATCGAGGCGCACCCAGCGGTACGTACCCAAACCTCCGGGGGTTTAACCTTTGGCTCAGTTTCTCACGAGTCCTGCTGAACCAGGACGAACGGGGGGCTGACTCACTGCGCCTTTGGAAGCAGCGTTTGGTGCTCTTTGGGGGGAAAAAAAACAAAAAACAAAAGTCGCTTTTTAACCGTATGCCGTCGTGGACGCACGGGGTTACAGTAACTCTGCGCCAGTGCAGGCACTCATTCCTGCCCCCTCCCACACGCATGCGAGAGCAAACAGATTGCGCGGTGAAGCCCTCGTAGCCTGGATACCGAGCCGTCCGTTAGGGCCCGTTCTGCTGAGGCGGGGGAAATGAGGAACTGAAATGTACCGGCCAGGCGCTTCCTCCACACCTGCGCTGCGCTGAGCCGCGTAGGTAAACCATTTACCCTCTGTGTGGCAGTGAGCCGTGCCAGATCACAGGTGTGAGTGCAACTGTTACACCCCGCCTCCGCCCGTGCCAAGTACGCGCAGTTCTCCCAGGCTCCATAGGGTGCAGCCATAAGGTGACATTGACACGATCTGCGACTTCTGTAGTTTTGTTGCTTCCGTTAAAAACCTCTCGTCCTTAAATTTCAGAAAGCGAAGTAGTTTCCTGAACGTTTTCATGCTTTCATTGTGATGCACTTTGAGATAAAACTGGACAATGAAAAATGCTGTATAAATCTAGATGTATTATTATTATTATAATTAATTGACATTTTTAATTCATAATAATAATAATTTTTTTTTTCATTGACAATCAAGCACATTCTGCACTATGTCTTTATAAAAGCAGTCTTGGTGGCTTTGAAATTACTTGTGAGGTGTGCTCTTTAGGTATAGTAGAAAATGGATGTACACACGTTGATGCAGAGATGCGGCAGAATTGATAACGTATTTTATGTTCCATTGATGTTGCCCATATCTTGCACCTGGCGTTGAATTGCAGGGTTTGAACGGCTTATCCCAGGAAGGCGTACTACTGGAAGACCGAACCAACGGCCACTCCAATCACAAACACGTGAGTACGGGGTCAGTTTGGACAGAGGGGCCGCAACTCGCGATGCGCAACGGAAAGAGGAATCTCCTGTGTGTTTAAATAATATTTACATTTTCAGTTAAGGGAAGTTAAGGGTTCACTCGGGGCTGGAGGGCTGGTGTTTGCAGTAATGGTGGTGTCTCAGTGCGTGCCAAGCTCTGATTCTCCCCACCGCCCACAGGGACTTAATGGCTTGACCCTGGAGGGCCACAAAGACCACGTCAACGGCAACTCGCTGCTCAAGTCTCTCCCGGTGAGTGTGCATTACTCCGGTCGTGTCGATAGGTTAAGGGTCTGCCCGGACTGTACGCACCACATAGCCTACGTACAGAGAGACTTTGGAAGCAGAACTGAAGTCATTTTGGCTGCAGAGAGAGATTTTTGGATATTTGGCCAAGCTTGGTTTTTTCATTGAGATGAGGCTTCTGTGTCTTTTTTTGTGTGTGTAGATTTCGGCTTTGAAGCAGAATGGCTTGTTGCAGTCTCTCACGGCTGGAGAAGAGCCACAGAAGACCGAGGGTACGTTTCCCTTCCTGTCCCATTCTCCCGCTCTCATTCTGCCTGCGCAACCAAAAGCGGAACTGAGGTTATCTGCCTTTATTCCTTTAACTAAACGTTAACTACACGTGGCTGTGACTCGCCAAATTGCTGAATGTGCTTTCAGTGTATGAGAATGCCTGTGCATTTTAACAAAAATAGTTATAAAGAATAAAAAAGTATAATATTATTAGCCTATTTCATTACCTTGTAATTTTGAACAAGTTTTTTATGCTTTATGCTGAAAGCGACGATGTTCTTCTGCCGCCCACTACAAGGAAGATTTGGTGTTGGTCAGCATGTTTATTGCATAATTAGCAATTGTAACCAGGCAGCAGTGCAACTGTTTAGTAGGCTGCCTTTCAGAAGTGAGCATTGAGTGAATGTCCACCCAGAACAGACACACCCTGTCAGAACTGCAAGCGCTTGTGTTTAGAAATGACATACGCCAAGGAAATGTCATCATTAAACAAAAGTGTACAGTAAGCGCATATATATCTCGTGACTCCACCGGGTCTTTACACTCAAATAACACAAAACGTTCTCGAAGTGTTGCAATGTTTTAACGTTGACCAAACATTCCAGTAACATTGCGAGAACGTCGCGTCGCTGGGTCTAAATTCAGACGTGTGTTACATGGTCTCAACGTTCGCCCGGTTTAAACGATGCACACTAAGAGCATGACTCACTGCTTTGTGGGCGTCACGGCTAAGGCTTAGGCCCCCCGAATGTTCCCCCGGTGGGAGAGAGCAGTGGCACGTGCATCGGTGCACGCACACACACACACACACACACCCACCCCGGCTCCCGGAAGGCTGCTGGCTGTGTCTTGGTTACCAGCGCTGCGCTGCAGGTTAGCGCCCCGGGGGAGCTGAGGCTGGCTGTGGGAGGGGAGGGGGAGAGGGGTGGATTCCGGGGTGAAGGGACCGGCGCGGGTTGGCGGGGCGCGACCGGAGGAGACCCCGCTCGGAGGCAGGATGAGCGAGTGGCTGAGCAGCGTCTCCTCACGGCTGCTTGTGGTTACAGAGGAGAGCGCGGAGGTGCAGGAGGCACGGGAGCAGTGGGAGGCCCTGGAGAGCATCCAACCAGGTGAGCTCATCCGCCCGCCAGCCACACACACACACACACACACACACAGGCGCACACACACTCACACACACTCACACACACACACGCACACACACACACACACACACACACGCACACAGGCACACACACACACACGCACACACGCACACACGCACACACGCACACAGGCACACACGCACACACACACACACACTCACACACACGCACACACACACGCACACAAACACGCACACACACACACACACACACGCACACACACGGCCCTCCCCCGCCCGCGCACCCACCTCCAGCAATGAACTCCGAGCCTGCCTGCGGATAACCTTTATTTGCTTCATGGTTGTTCTGCTGACGGCTAATTACGCGCCGTGCAGCACATTCTGATAATGTAAAACCCTGCAGTGTTGCAGGGAGCTTCAGTACAGTATGTGGTGTTTCTGTGTACTGTGGTTGTGCCGTAGCTTGGGCAGTTGCTGTGGCTTTCGTGTTGTAGCTATTGCTGCCAGTGTGGGCGAATATCATTAGTGTCGTGCCATGAAATACCAAGCCTAGCAGTGCTATAGGGTGTGCTGTTGCCATAGAGTATGTTGGTAGTGCTAGACAGCGGGAGCATTAAGGAAGTACTAAAATAGACAGGTGCTGTAAGGCTGTGTGGTGTGTGTGTGGCTAGTGCTGTAACATGCGCTGTTAGCATCCGTGTTGCTCGTGGTTATGTGTGCACAGTGTTCCAGCACTGAGTTTGGTCTCCATCTTAGTTCTACCTGAGGACTCCGCTCCCACCCCTCTCATCTCCTTCAATGAGGCTCTGCAGCACTTCCAGACCACAGACCTCTCCGAGCTGCTGGTAAGCACCCGGCCTCTGCCACCCTAAGGCAGGGATCATCCACTCCGAATCCAGCCCAGGTTTTCTTTTCGCCCGGGTAATTAGCTGAACAGTTAGTGCTACTGATTGGGGAGACTTGTCTTTGCACCTGACTCCCAGGTAAAGGGAGGGTGGGAAACCAGCTGGTCTCAGCCCTTGAGTACCATGATTTGATGATCCCTGCGATATAACATGGATCATCAACTCCAAATCCAGCCCAGGTCTTCTGCTCTCCTGGGTAATTAGCGCTACCGGTTGGCCAGACTGCCTTCACACTTGACACGCAGATAAAGGGAGGGTGGCAAACCAGCGCTGCTGATCCCTGCTGTAAGGAGAGTCTTGTTCAGCGCCCGCTTGTGCCCCCTCCCCCAGAGGGACATCCAGCCCACCCTGCGTCGCTCTGGCCTGGCCGCCATCACACACTTCCTGTTCGGCCCACCACGGCTGCACCGCGAGCTGACGGAGGAGAGGGACCTGGTGTTCGCCATCGCCCGCTGTAAGCCCCGCCTAGCCCTGTAACGCACGCCCTGTAACACACGCCCTGTAACACACACCCTGTAACACACACCCTGTAACACACACCCTGTAACATACACTGCCTTTAACACACGCCCTGTAACACACACACCCTATAACACACACCCTGTAACACACACACCTTATAACACACACCCTGTAACACACACCCCTTATAACACACGCCCTGTAACACACACCTTGTAACACAGACCCTGTAACACACACCCCTTATAACACACACCCTGTAACACACGCCCTGTAACACACGCCCTGTAACGCACGCCCCCGAAAACACACACCCTGTAACACACACCTTGTAACACACACCCTGTAACACACACCCCTTATAACACACACCCTGTAACACACGCCCTGTAACACACGCCCTGTAACACACACACCCTATAACACACACCCTGTAACACACACCCTGTAACACACGCCCTGTAACACACACACTATAACACACACCCCTTATAACACACACACCCTATAACACACGCCCTGTAACACACCCTGTAACACACACCCTGTAACACACGCCCTGTAACACACACCCTGTAACACACGCCCTGTAACACACACCCTGTAACATACACTGCCTTTAACACACGCCCTGTAACACACGCCCTGTAACACACACCTTATAACACACACCCTGTAACACACACCTTATAACACACACCTTATAACACACGCCCTGTAACACACACACCCTGTAACACACACCCTGTAACACACACCTTATAACACACGCCCTGTAACACACACACCCTGTAACACACACCCTGTAACACACACATCTTATAACACACACCCTGTAACACACACCCCTTATAACACACGCCCTGTAACACACACCTTGTAACACACACCCTGTAACACACACCCCTTATAACACACACCCTGTAACACACGCCCTGTAACACACACATTATACCACACGCCCTGTAACACACACACTATAACACACGCCCTGTAACACACGCACTATAACACACGCCCTGTAACACACACGCTATAACACACACACGCCCCTTTAACACACACATTATAACACATGCCCTGTAACACACACACTATAACACACACCCTGTAACACACACGGCCTTTAACACACACATTATACCACACGCCCTGTAACACACACACTACAACACACGCCCTGTAACACACACACTATAACACACGCCCTGTAACACACGCACTATAACATACGCCCTGTAACACACACACTATAACACACGCCCTGTAACACACACACTATAACACACGCCCTGTAACACACACACTATAACACACGCCCTGTAACACACACACTATAACACACGCCCTGTAACACACACACTATAACACACGCCCTGTAACACACACATTATAACACACGCCCTGTAACACACACACTATAACACACGCCCTGTAACACACACACTATAACACACGCCCTGTAACACACACACTATAACACACGCCCTGTAACATACACACTATAACACACGCCCTATAACACACACACTATAACACACGCCCTGTAACACACACATTATAACACATACACGCCCTGTAACACACACACTATAACACACGCCCTGTAACACACACACTATAACACACGCCCTGTAACACACACATTATAACACACACGCCCTGTAACACACGCACTATAACACACGCCCTGTAACACACACACTATAACACACGCCCTATAACACACACACTATAACACACGCCCTGTAACACACACACTATAACACACACCCTGTAACACACACACTATAACACACGCCCTGTAACACACACACTATAACACACACACGCCCTGTAACACACACACTATAACACACACACACCCTGTAACACACACACTATAACACACACCCTGTAACACACACACTATAACACACACACGCCCTGTAACACACGCCCTGTAACACACACACTATAACACACGCCCTGTAACACACACACTATAACACACACCTCCTGTAACACACACACTATAACACACACACGCCCTGTAACACACGCCCTGTAACACACACACGCCCTGTAACACACACACTATAACACACGCCCTGTAACACACACACGCCCTGTAACACACACACTATAACACACACCTCCTGTAACACACACACTATAACACACACACGCCCTGTAACACACACCCTATAACACACACACTATAACACACGCCCTGTAACACACACACTATAACACACACACGCCCTGTAACACACACACTATAACACACACACGCCCTGTAACACACACACTAAAACACACACCCTTCTCAGAGCTCTGGCATCGCTCGTCGTGTCTGGGGACGGGCCCTAATCCCCCCCCCCCTTACCCGCCCGCTGGCCGCCGCTGGAGCGGGGCCCAGGGGTGAGCCGGGATGTTCTCAGTGTGTTGACCTGGCTTTGCAGGCTCCCTGGACAACGGCCAGAAGGTCCACACTCGAGTGCTGCAGACCATCTACAAGAGGCTGACGGGCAGCCGGGCCGACTGCCCTCGCTACGGCCCGCACTGGGAGACCGTGGGCTTCCAGGGTACGGCCTCTCTCATCGGGCACTCTCACTCTGCTGCTGGGCGGAGCACGGCTCCAGCAAAATCAGAATCAGAATCGTGCGGCAGTTACTTTATGAATTATGTGTAAAGCAGAGCACACACAAATATTTTGAACAATTTATTCCTTTCCATGCATCTTGAGCCCCTGATGGCAAGTGTGGGGGGGTGGGGGGGGGGGGCTTGTGGGCACCAGGCAGTTATTTGGAGGGACTAATCCAGTGGAGTTTTCAGCTCATGCTAATCCAAACTGGACTCTGACAGGTGTCACACTGATATAGCCTGCCACTTGTACAATAATGTTTGTTTAATTGTTGTCCATCGCCCGTGTAAAGAGGCGGTTTCGTGCTTACAGGCTCAGTCCATTTCAGTTGTGCTTGCGTTCATATCGGTGCGTGTCTGTGTTCGTGCGTTTGTGTCTGATCTGGGTGCGTGTCTGTGTTCGTGCGTTTGTGTCTGATCTGGGTGCATGTCTGTGTTCGTGCGAGTGTGTCTGATCTGGGTGCGTGTCTGTGTTCCTGCGTTTGTGTCTGTGCTGCAGGCACCGACCCGGCCACTGACCTGAGGGGAACGGGTTTCCTGGGCCTGATGCACACGCTGTATCTGGTCATGGACCCGGAGATGCTGCCATTGGCCAGAGACATCTACAAGCTATCCCAGCATCCCACACAGGTGCGACGCCAGCACACCAGACCTGGGTCAAATACCTAATTGTTTTGGATTCAAATACTCAAATACTTTTCTGTGCTCGATGAGCCAACCAAGAGGACCAGCCACAAACATTTCTCCCCATCCTGATGGTTGATGTGAACATTAACTGAAGCTCCTGACCCGTGTCTACCTGATCGTATGCATTGCACTGCTGGCCACACAATTGGCTGATTAGACAGTCGCATGAATAAGTAGGTGTAATAAAGTGAAATTGTGCTTGGTGAGTGTATAGCAGACGAGCTCAGTAAAGCAATACGGATTGGGGAGTGGCTTACATTATGTCTTCCTGTTGCGTCTCTCCTGCAGAACTTCCCCTTCAGCGTGATGTCATTCAACATCACCCGCATCGCGCTCCACGCCCTCAGAGAGGAGGCCCTCACCAGGTGACTCCGCCCCGAAGAACGCCATAATCATCCTGCAGACATCCATTCATGACCATACCCCGCTGAAAACGCAGCTCAAGCTAGGTTTTCGAAACAGCTGGTTAGCTGGTTGACCAGTTCATACCAGCTTGAGCTCTGTTTTGAAACGGCCTGTAGCTGATTGACGAGCTTACTAGCTCATACAAGCTACCAGCACTAGCTGGTTGACCAGCTCATACCCAGCGAGACCAGCTTGACCAGCTCAATTTTCAAGCTAGCATAGTTGTGTTTTACAGCAGGGTGGGCACTTTCAGGCACTTAGTCAAATTGCCTAGTATTTGTCCCTCGTCTTCATCGTAGTGTGAATGCAGTGATATACCATATTTTGTAGATTATTAGAACTATTCAACCTAAAATGGATGAAAAAAGCCACAACTGCCGGTTCAGTGCACAACTGAAACTACAATCCTGCAAAATCTATTTCTCTCTCTCTTGCCCACAGCAATGCAAAACCCACACACTGACTCTTGACATTGGGATTAAATACAGCGTATATGATGTAAAGCACTTAACATGTCCAGGGCAACTGCTGAAACGTACTAGGTGACCCCACATTGCCACTAACTCCATATGAAACTAGGCTGCCTCTACAATTCAACATTTTACTTTTATCGCGGAAATGTTGTTGAAAGATGGTCAAAACTTTACATTTCTGACCCTTGTGTTGGCCGTTTACTGAAAACAGTCTTGTTCACAGGTCACTTGGCAGCCTCTATATAGCGCCTTTTTCCAAAGCGCTGTAAAATTGATGCTTTTCATTCACCCATTCATACACATGCCAACAGCGATTGGCTGCCATGCAAGTCACCAACCAGCTCGTCTGGAGCATTTGGGGGTTAGGTGTCTTGTTCTGGGACACTTCAACACACCTGTGGCGGGATCGAACCGGCAACCCTCCAAATGCCAGACGACCGCTCTTACCTCCTGAGTCAATGCCGCCCCTAGTTGACAGTTGAGAGTTAATTGACAGAAGCTCTTTGTTTTGTCTTGTCTGAGTTCCCTCTGTGTGGCTTCGTTCTGTCAGGGAGTGTAACCGGAGGCAGCAGGTCGTGGGGGTGCTGAACGAGTTCTACGTGGCCAGTTTCCTGCACCTGTTCCAGGTGTGGAAGTCCCAGCAGAAGACCATCAGCGACTCGGGCTTCGTGCTGAAAGGTAGCGCTCCCCGCATGCCTGAGCCTCCTCCTCCGTCCGGTCCTTTCACCTGCTCTTCAACCACCTCTCCCCGTCCCCCCCTACCTCCCTGTGAACCTTAATTGTTGTCTCTGTGACTCGCTTTGTGTATCGGTATTTTTAGTTGGCTAGGTAAGCAGTGTTTGGATAGTGAACTTTGGTCACTTTTGCTCTGTTTGTTTGTTTGTTTCTTTGTTCAAAAAAAAGAAAAGAAAAGAAAAAAAAAAAGAAAATAGGCCCTGGGTCCTTATCTTTGTTGTACTGGTAGCAGTTGAAATTGTACTTCCCTCTAGGGTCTTTCAGTGAACTTATCCCTGGTTATGGGTATGCACTTTGGATAAGAGCGTCTGCCCAATGCCAATAATGTAATGTAATGTAAATACTCACGTGTGCCTGGACATTCACCTCAACTTCCCTTCAGCTTGAGAGCCCTTCACAATGTTGATTTGTTAAAATCTAAAATGGCGTTTTTTACCCTGTACACGTGTTCAAATGACGAGTACCATGTAGGCCTGTAGAGGGCAGTATAAGCAGGAATTTTAACGAATTTAAAGTGTCGCCTGAATAAATGAGGCCTGATTTACAGTTTGTTTTCTTGATTGCGCAGGGCCTCTGCAGTCGAATATCATTTCTCTGTCCCTCAGAGTGCTTCAGAGTGAGGGCTCTGTCACAGGCGTCCTATCACAGCTTATTGCTCAGTTAATGAGTCGCGCAAAACTGCTTTCGGGTTTTTGTGACACTCAACTATCTGTCTGGACAAACTGTTTTGTCCACAGTTCAAAACAGGAATGTTTTCACGGTGTTCTCCGAAAAGGCCGGTGGGGGTGCAGGTTTTTGTTTTAGCCCAGCGCTAACGCAGCTGATTCTACTTGCCGATGTCTTGATCGAAGACCACCACTGATTAATCAGCAGAATCACGCGTGACTGGGCTGAATCAAACTCCTGCAGCCACGCTGGCCCCTTTTGGATACGATTCAACACTCCTGGCTAACCGTTTTCCCGTCATCTTTTCCCCCGGTGCAGAGCTGGAGACATTTGCCAAAAAGAACCCCAAGCAGGTCCTGAGGCGCTTGGAGGCGTTCCAGAGAGAGAGGCGCGTGGGGGCCGGGGGAAGGCTTTCTCCGGACGCCCAGTCCTACTGCAACATGTCCCCCCGCAACGGGGGGCCACGGGCGGGGCTGACGGCAGCAGCCCGGGCCAAGGAGATGAATTTCACCGGGGTGTGTGAGCTGCCCCCGGAGATGGAGGGGGAAGCCAGGCTCATATAAGGGCAGGAAACCCGGCCCCAAGAACAACTTTGGCTCTCAGGGTGGGCAGTGGGCCCAAGCACTGATCCAGGGTCAGGTAGCCACACGCTAACGTTAGTCGGTGCTTGGGGGCACTGCTCGTTAGCACTGACCCTGGGCCAGTCTGGCTCCATCCCTCCTGCAGTGAACACGCTCCGTTCCGCAGCCCCTGGAGAACTCCCCGCAGGTCCGCAAGTGGGCCCCGCCCCGCCACCTCGCTGTCCAATCAGACCCCGACCCACCACCGAGCTGTCCAATCAGACCCCACCCACCAACCGAGCTGTCCAATCAGACCCCACCCACCAACCGAGCTGTCCAATCGCACGACACAGTCAAACCTTTCCTGTAAAAGCGTACGGCGGTCTCAGAGCGAGACATGCGTGTGTTTCTCTGGTGTTGTCCGTGCGCAGGAAAATGTGCAGGGTTAATTCAACACCCACAGAGTACATTTCAGTCCAAGGGACCATTTGTGCTCTGTAAAAAACGGATTTCAAATTGAGCATTTTACCGTGTACTCCCGTTAAATTCATAATGCCTTTCCTTCTGCAGCCTGGAATGAGAGAGGCCGATATTATAACCGCTTTTTTCCCCCCTTAATATCTGTCAGCAAATGAAACGTGCAGTAAAAGCCCCCAAAAAAACCGGCACAGAACACACGATTTATGTCAGAGATTAATGCCAAGATTGTTCCTCCTCTAAGGGTTGGCGTGGGCCAAATTATGCCCCTGGGCCTTCGTGCCTATTTCTGGCCCTGATGCCCTGATACTGGCTGTAGCTTTACCCGAGAGAACACGTGCAGTCCTCACAGCAACGCCACAGACCCTGGGAAGGGAAATGATTATAAAACACAGGAAGATCTTTAGCCCTTGTGTTGTCTTAAGGGTCTGAAATTCCCGGCCACTCTGCTTTACAGCAGAGAGAACACCCTTAATGAGCTTTTTTCAGCTTGAAATTTGATAACAAAGTTTGTGATGAGTTGGCAGGTTGTTTCTTCATGCAAAATAGATTTAAAAGTTTAAAAGTCAATTAAGCTGCTTTATTTTAGGGGTTTAGTGAAGGCGGCTCATTTTTTTTACCCTTTGGACAAGGGGAGTGTACAGAATGTTAAGACTACACAAGGGTTAAATCACACGTGCACACATGCACGCATACACTCACACCAACGCGTGTGACTTTTACGAGATGTACAGAACAAAGGCCATGATTCGTGTGATGAGGCAGCTCACATATGGGGTCACATGCTGGAGTACTGGAGTACTGTAGAAGTGTGATTCGCTGGCTGTGGGGGGTTTGAGTAGACTGGGTTGTAGCTCTATGGGTGTACTGGGTAACCGAGGGAGTCATAAGCCTGCCCTCTAAAAATCAGGAAAGTGGTGGTGTGCGTCTGGTACACGTGCAGGAAACTTAAAAAAACTCTGAGCAAGACTGTCTTTCGAACACACAGCGCCTCTATTGGACGCATGTTGATAAACCATCAAAACAAGGCCTCTCTTTTATTTAGACAGATTCAGCAGTAACGCTTTCCTTTAAATCTGCCTTCCAGGCCCACGTAGGTCTATATATTGGATATAAAACAGTCCCGACACAATAGCAGATGTACTCTGTCCACTATGAGTCCAGGGTTTAGGTTTCTCACTGAGATCAGCAGGGAAAAGGCACCGGTCCGTGTAGAGTCTCCCTTTTTCCCGGGCGTTTTTTCAGTGCCGCTTAAACATGATCAGAGCTCCCAGTTTTCTGGGGATATATTTTTGAATAATTTAAAAACTATTTTAGTCCTTCGCAAAAAGAATACCTTTCACGAAAAAATAAATGGCACTTGAAGATGTCACTTTAGTCTGAATGCGGATGGGGGTTATTTTTCGTGGGCGTCTGTCGAGTCCCGGGTTTGTGCGAGATCGTTACGGAGAGAGAGCGAAACGCAGGGGAGTCTAACCAAAATCGACTGGCGCAGGATCTCTCTAAAGTGCTAGCGTCCGTTGGCTTCTTCCCCTACCGTGGACAGTATTTCCTACCGTCTGGACTGCCTAAGCTCTGGCGTGCACTGGCGTAACATGAATTCAGAAATGTGAAATTGACCTTTCTCCGTGCATTTCAGTGACGAGAGTCTTCATGCTGACGGGCGCACAGTGCACAGCGCGGGGGTAAGAGGGCGCGGGGGTGAGTTTAAACCTTCGGTGGAAATGTGGATCACCGTAATGCTGGGTGCCTTCAGAGGCCTTGGGACGCTCCGAGGAGAAACGGGGAGACAGATGCATGCTGGGCGAGGGGAAAATGGGTTAGCTTTGTACCGGTTTGTGTGCGTGTGTATGAGAGAGAAAATAATCCATATATTAGGCTATTCTGTATATTGTTGCAGGTGAAGTTGTGGACCACAGTTGAGGTATTTTGTTGCTAGATTCCGGTACTCCTGTGAACTCACAGCAGGATCGATACTTCAGCCCTTTCTCAGTAGCATGTCGGGTAGCACTAGAATTGTAGCATCTGATATTGTTGATGTTTTCTTCCCTTGTGAAGCTTGTTATATGATTGAAATGGTCGTGTCCACTCAGTTCCAGTCTTTAGTGTAAATGTGGAGCTTGCAACTGAAAACATTTTAACACATTGTTTTAGTAGCTCATCGGAGAGTATGTAAGCTGGATAGATCACGTTGACCATCATTTTCTTCAGACTTATCTTTGTTCGTTTTGTTTGTTGTGAAAGCAGGCCCCGATCGGGAACGGACGGTAGTCGCAGATTTTCTACGTTTATTCTTTAATCTTTAATTCTCGAATCGGATGGTTTCACTGGTGTTGACCAGAACGGCTCGCTGAGTTAGCCATCTGGTTTCTGCGTTGGGCCTACAATCGGGAGGTCTCTGTAGGTGTACCACACTGCCCTGCTTGCAGTGCATAGCCAATAGTTTACAGTACCATAAACACCTTGGAGCAGTTAGACCTCTGTTGACATAGCTGTTACCACCTCCCTAGATAATGCAAGTTTTATTTGGGACGAAGAGTTTTATTTACATTTACCAAGGGGATAGTCAAAAGGAAAATTATTAATCAGATGGTAGTCAGCTCTATTTTTTCTCAGATAGCTGTGGATGTTTTCATTGCCCTAGTGTGGAATGTTTCCAGTGCCTAGGAATGTTGTCGGGGGCAAGTTGCTGTTGTCTTCTCTGTGTTGTGTTGTAGCTCGCCTGCATGGAGGAGAGAGCTGCCAAAAAAATGCAGAGGTCCTCTGGGCTTCTATTTTCGATTACAAGACGTGAGGGAAGTTTGGTTTTAAGTTTTCTCCCCCACCCGCCTGGTTTTGTGAAATTAGTGAATGCGTCTATCTACTTCCCCCCCAGTTCAGCCCAAACAATTGTATACGTATATATGATTTTATTTTCTTTCCAGAGAAGACTTGGCTTAATTGAAATGATGTGGAGGTTTGTACATAGAGAATAAATATTGATTGTAACAGTATGATTATTACCTGGGCATTATATTGAAGTAAATTGCTTACCTCAGACTTAAGCCAAATCCGTCTCTCTGCATCTTAGTATTTGTTGAGACATCAGTGATTGGATCAATAATCGACTATTTTCACTGAAGATGTAGCACAAACTGTATCTTATCTCCCTTACTCATATATTTAACCTGGAAATGTAATGTGTATTCTACACAATATTTTAGAGGGAAATGGTAAAGAAGTCACATGTACAAGTCACAGTGTAAACATTATACAGGCCTGCACGCTCAGACAGACATAGCTATAAATCTGCTTAATTGGCGCCTTGCTTAAGGGACTTTATTACAATCTTAGCAAATAAAACATAGAACAAAATCAAATAAAGTACGCTGTTTTTGTTGTGGCAGAGTGCGTTCGCTTTATGTAGTTAATTCTCTTTTTTTTTTTTTACAAGGATGAGAATGTCTCGAAAAAACAATCCCCCTCGGGGTTCTAAACTTTAATGGCACGATAATTCGATTTTCTTGACTGAAAAAGAACGTCTGTGCCTGAGTGGAGATGTGTGTGTGTTGCAACTGCAAAAACCAGAGAATGTGGACTAAATCTTCTGTACCTCTGCCTTCTCTCAGAGGGCACATGGGGAAAGAAGGGCCACAAGTACCAGATAAGTTAGTCTGGTATCTGAAGAGAGTGGCTTTCTGAATTTCCTGCTGGCTGAATTAAAGGGTATCGCCACTATATATTTTAAGGTTTAATATGTTACTCCTTACCATTTCTAAATTTGCATATTGCACTGTTGCTTACTCATGAAAAACTTAAACAACACTTGTGTGCTTATGTTCTTGAAGTGTGTAAAGACAGACTCCATACCCTGGCCTGTAGATGACAAACAACAGGACACTGGCTTGTCTATTTTTAACATTGTGCTAACGGGCAGAAGCAACTTGATCAGTGCATTTTAGGTGCTGCAGGGGTCTAGAGACCAAGTGAGATTGAGTACACTTGGTCTCAGAAAACCAAAAAAAAAAAAAAAAAAGACGATTATATTGATGTTTCTAATGACAATAAAGGGCTTGAATGTTTAGGACAGTCGCCTGTCCTTGCTCTAAAGAATCTCTTTGTGAAACGCAAACAAGCCGGCAGGAGTTGCAGGAGTTTAAAATCCTGAGCCCTTTCTGTTACTCGTGTTAGAGAAGGCTGCCCCTTGCAAATATCAAGGCTGACAGTGTTCAGTGTTGTGATGCTCCTTCCGTGTAATGGTCGTAGCAGACGCCACACTGAGATCTGCTAGGGAATAACATATAAACTTATTTTTGGTGAAGATGCCCTTTAAAACAAAAACAAATCTCCCCCCACCCCCCCCCCCAGTTTATTGCTCTTTATTTGAAACTGTTTAATCATTTATCGTTTCTGTTGTTCCCCCCCCCCCCAGAGCTCTTTATGTATGCGGATTGTAGAAACCCTATTTTATAATGAAAGTTATTCCAGAATATATACGGTTGTACAGTAATGTATTGTATGGAGAAACATTAATAAATGCCATTTAAAAAACATTGTTTGGCCCATCAAGTCTGTCTCATAGTTTAAGAATAACGTGAAGATCATAGAGGAGTACAACAATTGCTGCCGTATAGTTCCTGTACTTATACTTACACACACACACACACACACACACACAAAGGGTTTACTCTGAATCAAAGTTGCAACCTCCTATGCACAGGTATAATGCTAAATACAGTATAGTGGTTATGCGTCAGAAGTTCACAGCTATTTTGAATCCACAGATGGTAATCTGATTCGACAGCTGACTACATGTTTGGTTTACAGACATCAAGTCATTCAAGTGTACTTGGAGTTGAACGTTACATTCATTGCGTTTTCCTAGAAATAGCCCGGATGTACTTGTAGCGAAGAATAGCACAGTAATGCTCAGTATTGCCACACGAGGGCGCACATTAATAAGTAACCATTTCACATGAAGGCTGTATACTGTTATAATGTACTTCATAACTATTTAAAGCAATTTAAAGGCTTGTAATTGCAATAACCACTGGCATCAGTTGGTATAAATGCGTTTACAAGGCTTTTTGAAGTAGTGACCTAATATGGAAATAGCGTGATTGAACCCATTTTAGTTAAGTTTCGACCACTGTGGTTACCCATATCCAGCCCTGGAAACTGGCGGTCATTCGGTTATCCAGAAGTGCGATCGCAACCAGTTTTCAATCTTTTACTATTTCTAAAAAAAACCCATTCTAACTTCCCTATTGCCATGAGAACGTCCTCGGACAGTCTGGGAGAGTTCAGGTTTGCGCCAGAGTAGCGCGAAATGCTGTGATCAGATATGCACGCGACAGTCCACCGGGTGAGCCAATGCGTCACTGAGCAGACTTATCACTTTCAAATGGCATATATACTACATGCAGCGCCCAGTTCATCCGAATCTGGAGCAGATGTCTCATGGAAAGTTCGTCTCCTAGAAAGTTTTCGGTCCAGAAATCAGCTGCAGAAACACACAGGTATGGCCATTCAGGGCCTGCGGTGGAATTATGAGACTTCGTAAAATTGATACTGTATTAAGATCTTATTATATAACGTATATACTCACCTAGCACTTTATTACACCTACATATTCATGTGATTATCTAATCAGCCAATTGTGTAGCAGCATTGCAATGGATACAATCATGTAGGTACGGGTCAGGAGCTTCAGTTAATGTACACATCAACCATCAGAATGGGGGGAAAAATGTAATCTAAGTGACGTTCACCGTGGAATGATTGTTGGTGGCAGACAGGGTGGTTTGAGTATCTCAGAAACTGATGATCTCCTGTGATTTTCATGGACATTAGTCTCTAGAGTTAGCAAAGAATGGTGCAAAAACCAAAAGAAAATCCAGTGAGCAGCATTTCTGCGGACAGAAACGCCTTGTTAGTGAGAGACGTCAGAGGAGAATGGCCAGACTGGTCAAAGCTGACCACACATTACAACATTGGTATGCAGAAGAGCATTCCTGAACACACAACGCATCATAACTCTAAGTGGATAGGTTACAGCAGTAGAAGTCTAAAAAGTACCTAATAAAGTTCTCGGTGAGGGTGTGTGTGTGTGTGTGTGTGTGTATATCTGTGTGACATCTACACTACATGCTACTTTACCTCAAATATTTTTTGGTATGAATAACAAAGATCACATACATTTCTACATGAATGTTTAATGACAGCATTTCAAACAAATTCTCTTCAGCTAGGCCTTTTGACATACATTTTATTACATGCAAGAATACAGTACAATATGTTTTCATAATTATGAATCCAAAATGTGAATGATCTGTTTTTCTGTATGGAAGCATTGCCCCCATTGTGAGATGGAGTAATTCTTCCAGAGCTGCAACATGGCCAAACAAAACAAAATGGCCGACAAGCAAAACAAAAGGTTCAGGAGATGGGTGCTAGATGGGGTTAGTGCTTACATGGAAATCCACACGTGACCAGTGGCACTGAGTAGGCTTTAACGGTGCCAGTGAGGTTAACTACGACATTATTCACCATATGTATGCGTGATACATATGTTCTGTTCTGTGCCTAACATCGCCTTTGTTTATGTTTCCTGCCACTCGCCCACCCCAAAGCTCATGGACCACTGAAATCGGTCACCCAGACTCTAAGGCCGTGGACTGCAGCAGCCCTGCCCCTCCCTGGTCCAGCCCACACATCAACACATCCTGGAGCTGCAAATACCCTCCCTAGTGCAGTCCACACTTTCAGACATCCTGGAGCTGCAAATACCCTCCCTAGTGCAGTCCACACTTTAAGACATCCTGGAGCTGCAAATACCCTCCCTAGTGCAGTCCACGCTTTAAGACATCCTGGAGCTGCAAATACCCTCCCTAGTGCAGTCCACGCTTTCAGACATCCTGGAGCTGCAAATGAATCCCAATACCCTCCTGAACTACATCCCCCCCATAGGGACTTGTTTACATACTAGTTGCCTACATTAAAAGTCTTTCATTCTTTTCTGTGTTACTCTGTAAAGTGTGTTTGCGACAGTCTTCTGTGAAAAGCGCTATATAAAAATAAATTGAATTGAATTTATTATGGAGGAATAAAAAAATTATTATGATTGCACTCAGTCACTCACTCACTAATTTAAACTCTCACTCACTCACACACTCACTCACTAATTCAAACTCTCACTCACTCACTCACTCACTCACTCACTTACTCACCCACTCACACACTCACTCACTCACTCACACACTCACTCACCCACTTACTCACACTCATTCACTCGCTCACTCTCACTCACACACTCACTCACTCACTCACTCAATCACTCACTCACCCACTCAATCACTCACTCACCCACTCAATCACTCACTCACTCACTTACTCACCCACTCACACACTTACTCACACACTCACTCACTCACTCACACACTCACTCACTCACCCACTTACTCACACTCATTCACTCGCTCACTCTCACACACTCACTCACTCACCCACTCAATCACTCACTCACTCAATCACTCACTCACACTCACACACTCACGCACTCACTCACTCACTCAATCACTCACTCACACACTCACTCACTCACTCACACACTCACTCACTCACCCACTTACTCACACTCATTCACTCGCTCACTCTCACTCACACACTCACTCACTCACTCACTCAAACACCAACTCGCTTAATCACCCACTCGCTGAAGCACTCACTCACTCACTCACCCATTCGCTCACTTTAAATGCCTAAAAACTGGCTAGTGGGTACATATCTTATTTCTGGATCTCTTGTTTTATTTATTTTTTTATCTCCTTGCATCAGCTTGCATCAAAGGGTTTTTTTTGTGCCTGAAAAGTTCTGAATCAATTTGTTCAAATCTGTTTATAAGCATTCCATTTACAGTATTCCATATTTAGGTAGACACATGTTCCAGATAACAATTTACTTAGTGTTTCAAAATTGCTGTAAGAATAATGCAGTATTAACATTGAGCACTTTTGATAAACCAGCTCAATATCACTTATTTTCTTGGATTTGACATATCATTTGTATCTTATTGGGTATTTTTCATAGATTTTGTTCTTCCTGTTGCCAATTATCTGTCCTTAATTAGACTGATGTTTTTTTTCCCTGGCCCATGTGGCCCAAACCAACATGTTTTATATTTGAAGTTTGACATGCTCAAGCTTTTCCTCCCTGTGGTCCTTCAGGCCATCAGGGCTGTGTGGTTCTCCTCAATGAGAATCTCCTCAATGAACACGTTTCTGAGCGATGTGCAGGGTTTCAGATAATAAGGGTTAGATACAATACAATTGTAGAAAATAATAGTACCAAAAATAATGATAGTCTTATTTTCAGGAAATCTGTGATCTAAGATTTCTTAATGAGTATATTTGCATTGTCTTTAGCATAATACAGTAACAATGGCATTGTAACTAATAAAGCATACGCACAACAGCTTAGTTATTGGATCAGTCAGGTCTGTTTATCTAGGAATGATAAATTATTATTTCACTGCTATTGTATGAAGATATTCTTATGATTTGAATTTACAACTTGTTCAATACCCATGTGGTGCTTGTTAAGTTAACAAGCTTCTTCTTTCTTTTTTTTTTACATCTGCGGTTAAAACAAAATTAATCATTTTCCCAGAGTGTGTCAAACGTAGCGGTACAGGATCATAATGACCCATAATATCCTGGCTTTGACGTCTGTCTTTAGAGACGTACTCTTCCGGACTCCTGCCTTTGACTCCGTAGTGCTGAGTCACAGAGTTTTAATGCAAACCTGCTGTGGCATTTGACCCCCCCCCCCATTTCAGAGGTGCCCACGATGAGCTACAGCAGGGCTCTATCGCCCACTGATTTTGCGGTCAGACCATCCAGGAATGTGTGACTCAGTGCTGGGACCTGACAGAAGGAACTGATAAGGCATATCCTGTGCAGTCACTGGGACAATGAAGGGCTGGGTGAATAGCCTGAAGAAATATATATATATATATTTAATATATAATATATATATATAATATGTCCTGTGAAATATGTCCTGTGCAATATGCCGTAGGCTGCTACACGTCAGACTGTGGCTTTGTGGGTTTGTAGACAACCTACCAATAAATCAGAGGTCAGTCATCCCGGCCCAACAACAATTAATAATGTGAGGCATAACAGGCTTACAAAAAGCTGAAATAAACCCAAATATCACTTTATAACCCGTTGTATTTTTTATTTTATTGATACCTCTAGCACAATTGAATGGAGTTTCAATTTAAAGGTCGACATTTAAGCATCCTGCCCAGTGGACTGTATAATCTGAAATGCAGATTTCAGACATGCCTATGCTTCTGTTTGGATATTTCTGTATTTTGGAAATGTTTTGTTTCCTGGGAATACTGGGTTTAAATACACTGGCGGACTCTAAAAGCATTCCAAAAGCAGATGTCATACTGTAAAATTCATGAAAAGCAATATTGTACTAGGAGTCCTTATTTTAAAAAGTATACAAAATAAAGTACAAAGTATTTAACTTTGACTGTTAATTATATAATTATATGGTCACCATAACATGTATTTGTTATAGGAAGTGTACCCGGTTACTCTGTGTTCCGGTTATAGGAAGTAGGGATCTGTTTTGGAGAGCCAAACAGAACAGTACATCGAAGACAGCGTGTGAAAATGCTTGTTGCATGTACTTCAGCTTCCATACCGGTTGTAGATGTTGAGTGTTTAAGGCTTTGTTTACAGAAGGAACAGAGAGAACTCATTTGGAATTAAAGGCCATGCTTACATAATGCAAGTCAGCATGCCGGGTGGTCTAGTGGTCTTGTGAGGTTAGGGTTAGTGAGTTCAGGATGGGGAACACTTTGCCTCCTTGTTCTCATCTCCTGGCCCAAGACGGTTTAAATTTTTTGGTGTTTCAGGCTGGTTATTGTTTTTAGCTGCTTGGAGTGCCTGGTAACGAAGACGTTATTTTTACCTATCTGTCTCGAGTGGTGCTTGTATATCAGAGAATCTGAAACCTATACGGGCATTAAATCAAGGCATAATCGGTCATATTGTTACACAGAATAGGCAGTTTGTAGCTTCAGCACTCAGCAGAGAGGCATTTGAGTAACCAGACACCTGTGATTTATCTGTGCCAGGTGTATAATTCAGCCTCTGGATAAATCCAGTGAAATTAATCTTACAGGTTTAGGACCCCGTTAGGCTAAGGCTAATGCAGGTGGATCACTGCTGAGCCACTCATTACCCAGTGAGGGGTGAGATTTCTATTCAGTATTTAGGTGCATGTTAAAGATGCAATAGGTCATTTCGGACTTGTAACGTTGAAGGCTGACGATTTCCAACCAATGAGCTTGAATTATTGTACAGCTATACAATGTTTTGGTACAGAGTGTCGGGCTGTCAACTGTATATTTAAGGACTATAAACACAGGCAGAGGGTGAATCAACACGTCAGTGAGCCTTTTTCAACGATAGCAAGGGATTTACCTACATGTGCCGTTGTAATCAGTGCCACCCAGTGGTTAGATAATGTTTTAACACAAATTTCACCTATTCTACCTTTAAACCTGCCACAGAAAGAGCAAAGAAGTGATTCTCCTGGCTTCCCCATTTTGCAGCTGTGGGAACTCTCCATCATAAGATTTTTATCCACTGGAAAACTCAAGCAACATGTCTGTTTTATCATAATTCGCCTGCTTTCTGAGCTGATAAAGATGGATACTGCTACTTATTGGAAGTCTTTATATATTAATTGAGATGTACTGTCTGTGGTATTTTCACTAGCTGAGCCCAGGCAAGAACAAAAGAGAGTAGAAATGTGTCACACGCAAGTCAGGACAGCAGCCATTTGCTGTCTCTGTTGACAATCCTTTGCACTAAGACGGAGAAATTACACTTTTTCCTGAACTGCCAAGTGATAGTTTATTTAGTAAGCAGATGGTAGTGTTCTCTAGTGTGTAACGGCTTTACATCAAATGTATTCAATTGTCCCTTCAAATTTAGAAAATATGGAAAGTCTGAATCAGACTTGGATAGGATCTTCAAAAGTAAGAAATTTATAGGTTTATCCTGCAATGCCATCGCAGCCCCAAAACGTATTGTTATCCCATATGAGTAATGCATTAGTCATCTCTCAGTGTTATAGGCCCGATGGCTGATTCTGCAGGCTGGTTGTTCCAACAGCACAGGAAAATATCTCTCAGATTGGCTGGGGTCCGTTAAGAAGTGATTCCCCCGCCAGTACTTACAGCAATCCAAAACTCTGAATTTAAAAATGCACCAAATTAGCTTAACAGAAAGACATCTGCCTGCAATCTAACATCTGGTTTGGGTCCTCCTCAGATGTCTGGCAGCACTTTCACTATGCGGCAACAGAATAGACGGGTCGCTGCTTGTTATTCTCAATGGAGCCCCTCGTTATGGAAGCTATAAATCTGCACAGGTAAACGTATTAGGAGACACACAGCAAGCTCTGTCCCACTGCTGATATCCAACGGTGATGTGTCTGTCAGCGCCTCGTACCCACTGTCTCACTCAAGATGGATGCATTTTTATTTTCCTTAAAATTTTATGTTCCCGAAAGCTTCTTTTTTTTTTCTTTTCTTTTTTTTTTGCGCTGTGTTCTCTCAAAATCTATATTCTGTTCCAACAGATAAAAATAATGACCAGCGCCGGTGCCTGAACATGACCACACGATTTAAGAATGGGGTTACACATTCAGGCTGGGTTTGCGGTTGGATGCACGGCTTCATTCTATCACGTCTGCGCGGAAAGTCCGGGAAGCTGAACCTGGCCCTCGGCAGACAGTGAATCACACGCTAACCTTTGATATTGTGCAACACGTATCCTACCCGCCACGCACAATTCACACGCGGCACTCGAGGGGTTAATGGCTACGGTGCTGACGCCATGCTTTAAATGCTTGCATTTCATTACGGTGTCAATGTGTCACATTATAACGGATTATAATCATGAAAACAAGCTGAAAAATGAAATGACACGAAGGGAGTCCAGAGGAATGTTAATTAACGGTATTAACCAAATCGCACAACATCATCGATTAGAAACATAATGAAGGCCCGGAACCTATTATTTTCAGCCTCGCAAGCTTGTTTGTTTTACAGAAAGTGACTTTTTGAACACGGTAACAATGAGGCCAGATAGCCGTTCATATTCTTTGCACTGACTGAATTGTAATCAGCTGAATGGAATTACGTCTTGGAATGAAACTGTGGAGGCCTTGAGGCATTCAATACGTTTTTCATTTCTTTTCCCCTCTGTTTCCCTCTCTCTTGCTCTCTCTCTCTCTCTCTCTGAATATGTGCTGCGACTCAAAAAAACTGGATATAAAGGAAAAATGTTTCCCAGATCTCTGGCGTCCCACGGCACAGCATATTTGGAGCAGGGCCAAAGAAAACGAAAAAAACGAAAAATTAATTGAGTGTAAGTCAATGGCGGATTTCAGAGGAAATCTACTTCCACGTGTATCTGGAGGGCCTTGTGGAACTAAAGCCACTGATCTCAGTGTCCTCTCATGCCATCCATACGAGAGGCCCAACGTCCCGTTGCTAGAGGGTTGCAAGCTGTGTTTACGGGACACAAGTTGGGTGGGGCAGAGGAGCAGCTTCTGGGGGGCAGAAGTTGACTTGCTGCTCTTGTGGCTGTGTGCACCAGGGTTTTACTGTCCCTGTTGTTGGCATGACTCCGCTATATGACAGCATTACATTAAAGTCAGTCCAAAAATAGCTACCAGAGGAGAACTTTGGAGCGACATTGGCTCAGGTGGTTAGCGCAGTCATCTAGCAGCAGGTTTGATCCCACCCTGGGTGTGTCGAAGTGTCCCTGAGCAAGGCACCTATCCCCCAAATTGCTCCTGGTTGGTGCCTTGCATGGCAGCCACTGTCGGGGTTTGTGTGAGTGTGTGAGTCTGTGTGTGTGTGTGTGTGTGTGTGTGTGTGTGTGCATCATTTGTCCATTCAATCCTCAATCCTTTCCTTTACCATGAGAAGGAAAATCAGTCATATATGTCAAATATGTCTCTGTTCGTCCAACAGGGTTCAGGAGCTCTAGTCTTTACTGTCTGCCAGATGAAGGAAGATGTGATTTTTTAAAACGTCTGTTACACTGTCTTCATTATGTCAACTGAATTTGTACAGCATATGTTTCATTGGAAATTTTGGCATGGCAAAACCCTCAAGATGAAGTCAGACGTTTATGTAGGAGACCCAAGTCAATGGGCACATCTGTGTTGAATGCTGTAACTGTGGAACATGATATTCTGTATATGAGTTTAGTTGTGCTCATGCACTGATGTTGAGCCAGCACTTAGTGAAATGGAGCTGCTTAGCTTCAAAAGCTTATGGCCATGACTCATTGATTCATTCTTTGTAGAATGCACTTCCATCATTGAGCAGCAGTTTAGCAGAACTGTTATCTACTGCAAATACTATCATTAAAAAAAAGTCCCATATGTTTTCGGCAGGTGTTAATGGTAAAAATGTGAGAATGCTTAGGAAATGGCTGCAGTCAGAGCCGGCTGGTGAGTCTGTGGGTCCCGAGGCGCGATCTAGATAACAGGCAAAAAAAACAGATAAATAAATAAAAAACTACAATAAAAAAACTACAAAAACACCACATCATGACCCCTTAAACACACCATGGCCCAAGATGGTCACCTATTTGGGCCACATAATCCACATTGAATGGAATGTAGTTCTCTACACCAACAAATCATCTCAAACCATATTTGGGCAATGTGGAATTAGACTGATGTTCCTGATCAGGTCGAAAGCAACTAGGCACGCTCATCCCGTTTGTCACCCCATCCGTTGTATCGCGTTAGAAATGTGTGAGCGGCCTTGTTGAAAGAGACAAGTTGTGGGACCTGCCAAAACGTAATATCCTGCAGATAGTCGTATATGGTAGGTTTCCACAATGCAAGCTAAAAAAAATGTGCTGGACCATTCTCCTGGCTATTTGACAACAGCCCCCTTCCCTGTGTTATCTGGGAACAGGGGGGTGGCAGACCCCAGCCCCAGCAGGGTGGCAGTGTCTGCTGGTTTTCTGGCATGATGCAGGATGTAAGGGAAAATCCAATCGCCACTGATTGGCTTTGGACTCCACACACCTTGTTCCAAGGGGCCTTAATTGGTTGTTGATTTAGAGGAGACTACAAAGGCCTGCGTATACTGTAGCCTGAGGTGGAAAGTTCAGGGGTCAGAAAGTAAAGGTCCTGCCATTGGTTTCTTCCACCCATGGACCTATGAAGCTGATGTGACTAATTACTGTAGTTTTACCTCCTTGTTGAAGATTTTTTGCTAATTAATAAATGTGGTTGGAACAAAATACTGGGGAGGACTTTTACTTTCTGAACCTGGGTTTCCACCTCCAACAACACCTCTCCTGACTTGACCTTGACTGTCCTATCTTAAAGAGAACTATTTCCTTCCCTAAAGGCACATGAATTACAAAGCAAACAGTCGGATAATTCACTGCACTTACAGAGAGGGCTGTGAAAATGAATCACACATCAGACTGAGCAGTGCAATAACAGTCGAGACGGTTCCATCCTGCCTCGTTCTTTCCATAAATACCAAAGTTCGTTTTTATCACTCAAGGATTAATATGTCAGAACACTATCGGGATTTTGCGCAGCATGGTCTTTTGTGCAAATATCTCAAGCTTCCTGTAGAACACACTGACCTCCCTGGTGATATCTCGTTGTCAGGACCTTTCTTTATAAGCGGAGAGAGAGGAGGCGGGAGTCTGTGTACGAGCCCACGCGTGGACATACAGTATTTCAGCATTTCTCTGTAAGCATGGACCTGCGTGGAGATGTTTTTAGACGTGTGGGGATGTGTGCCAGGATTTGTAGAGTGGATGTGTTTGGCTGTTTATACGCATCTGTTTTGACGCTCGAGGATCGGTGTCTCTGGATTGCGAGTGAATTCTCTTGTGAACGTGTGACGATGTGAGTGAGTTTGTGGGAAATGTCCGTGAATTATAAATGACAGCCCGCTGGATAACCGTCAGGTTTCACACAGTGACATCAGCATCGAGGCGAGCTGCTCCGCTTGCCGTTGCTGGCTTTTCCCAACCGCTCATCTGACAAAGTGGAAAGTTTAAAGATTGGAAGAAAAAGCAAGAAAAACTAAATATGCAACATGATTGTGATCCAATTTACTGGGGAGGGAAGGGATTTGGATGGGAACCGGATGACGCTCTGGGTGAGATCATTCGAGTTTTTAGGATTGTTTTTAGGAAACAGTCATTTTGGAAACTTTCTCCTCACAGATGAAATCATCCAGGTGTCCATCTTGGTTGGTGGCGTGAGTGCAGAGCGAGCTACAAGTACAGTCTGCAAAAATGCACAGTCACTGCAGCGTTGTTCTAGAGGTTAACTCCACTGTATGTCATGAGTTTAAGTGCTGGGTCATGGATCGTCTGAAAATAAATGCTGAAAAGTAGAGACACCCCTTCATAAATGGTTGGCATTTATATAGCGCCTTTATTCAAAGTGCTGTACAATTGATGCTGCTCATTCACCCATTCATGGCACCAACCAGCTCGTCAGGAGCATTTGGGGGTTAGGTGTCTTGCTCAGGGACACTTCGACACACCCAGGGTGGAATCGAACCGGCAACCCTCTTACCGCCTGAGCCAATGTTGCCCCTAACCCTGACCCCTTGGTTTACAACTGCTATAATAAGCCTTGGCAAGGAGCTGCCTTTAGCGATGTAGCACAAAATATAAATGAGCTTGTATTTGGGAAAAAAAAGAACAATAATTTTCTGACACTTTTTGTGAATGGTCACTTATCCATTGGCCATGTAACGTTTCAATGTCAGGCTTTTGGGTCTTTGAATACATTTGTGGTAAAAAAATAAAAAAATAAAAAAAAAGGTTCTACTACAATTCAGTGGCATACCCATTTTAAGCAATATGCTGACACTGTAAAGGGTCCTATAGCATAATTTGTGCTACTGCAAGGTACAGTCCATTATCCAAATCTATAAGTTCATACTCAGGTCTGCCATTTTGGGGGTAGTTTTACGCATAAAATGTAAGAAAGGGAAGCATCAGAACAGCTGAGGGCAGGGAACACTCATTTACCTCTGCACTGCATGTTATGGTTCACAGGCTAAGGAACTTATCCTCAGTTGTCCCTGCAATGGATTGGTAGCCCATGAAGAATAGGATTGTTTACAATATACAGGGCAATAGACACAACATTGTACGGAAAGATACATTAAAGACATAACAAGCTGTGCTTTGTTTTATTTTTTTTTATTTTTTTTGCCTGCACCATTTCAATGAGAAAACCACAGGTGTCAAAACGCCAGCTCAGTAAAACACACATTACTGTGAGAGACTGCCATGTCTGTGTATGTTCACCACAGATGTGCTTGGCACTCAGTGGTACTGTCGCTCTCAACTTTAACGGCTCCATAAAAGCAATGCGGGCGAGGATTCAGACCGTCGTTTTCCGCAGCCTGCTTCTGCATCTCCTGTTAGAGCTGTCGATGACGCAGTTTACTTGCAAAATGGTGTGAACAGCGCAGACTGTTCTGTAGAGGCCTCACGGGCTGAAACATTACCTGCCGTGTAATGAAAATAAAGTGTGTGAGTTTTTATTTGTGTAGTGTGTGTAGCGTAGTGACCCGGATACAATGAATGTCTACTGTATGTGTCCAATTTGTCAGATTACAAGTTTATACTGCACATTAATCAGGCGTTGAGTAATGTGGAAACCTGCTGTACAATCCATGCATGGATAGATTTGATAGATTTCATTTGATTTGTTTTACACTGTCTATTCTAACTGTTGATTTTTACATTACATTAAGGGCATTTGGCAGACGCTCTTATCCAGAGCGAAGTGCAGTTGATTCGACTAAGCAGGAGACAACCCTCCCCTGGAGCAATGCAGGGTTCCCAAGGGCCTTGCTGGAGGGCCCAACGGCTGTGCGGATCTTATTGTGGCTACACCGTGGATCGAACCACCGACCTTGCGGGTCCCAGTAACATACCTTAACCACTACACTACTTTGCTTGCGTTTAAAAAAATGTCTCATCTGTTTTTAATTGTACAGTACCAATTCTTTTTTAGGGTGAAAAAATTACTCCTCCCCCATCTCTTTTTTGAGCTTGCAGAGCTTCAGTTTGATTTATGTTATGCAAGTAAAGATCGGGTCACTGGACCCGAGACCACGACCCGAGTCTTGAAAATCCACAACAACATACAGTATGTGAATAATTCCCTGAGATCAATAGAGCTGCCTATTTTTCCCCACATTCATTTACACACTGCACAAAGAGACGCGGTGCTGGCCGTCTCTCTGTTTTCCAAAGCCCTGCAGCTGCCCAAACTTTCTTCCATATGGGCAGGGCAGAGGAGGGAAAGAGGGGGTAAGTGACACGGCAAAAAAAAAAGAAAGAAAAAAAAGGCAAAGAGGAATGCCGTTTCTCTCCCGCACAAACATTTACAGAGCGCTTGTGACTCTGTGATTTTGTATCATTGAGTCATACCGACACTTCTGGAACATACTCTGAGCTGACACTGCAATTTGAGAAGCCAAACTAATCTGATACAGCTTTTGTTTTTTTCCAAAGTTTATATTACTCTCTATTTTTTTTGCTTGCACTTGGAATAAGTGTAAGTAATTGAAAAGGGCTCATTATGAATCATTTTCCCATTTCTCTCTCTCTCTCTCTCTCTCTCTCTCTCTCTCTCTCTCTCACACGCACACATCCTGTCCGGTCTTATTCCCTCTCTCCTCCAAGTCTCCTCCTCTGGAACTCCTCTGCATCTTGTGAGCCTTCCCACCTTCTCCGTGACAGACTAAAGAGAGGATTCTAGAAAGCTGTGCCTTTGAGGAAGGGGGAAGGCTCTTCTCTTAGTCTGCAGAGAGAGAGAGTGCATCTCCACTTCAGTTGATTTCTTTCTCTTTTTCTGAAACGAGGGGCAAGCGACATTTTAAACTGCAACTGGAATACAACCTGTCTACTCACCTGTGAGTTTTCCAAAGGACTCAAACTGCATCAGACTGGACACGTGCGCCCGATTTCCTGGTGAATCCTCAGCCTCTCTATGCTCAGTTGGATTTTACATTAAAAGTGCGATCTCTGAGGGTATTATTCTCTCCTTAATCTCTGGGAGTTCTCATATCGGCGCTGCAAATTCAGTGTTTTTTTTTTTTTGTTCGAAAAACTGTTGTTTGTGCGGATACAAGCGGATACACGTCTGCCTTTGTGATCAGCTCATAGCTGCCCTAGGTTCAACTCTGTTGGGGAGCCCCAAGTCACCAGAGGTCTGTGGGGAGGGATAAAGTTGGCACAAGATGAGGTGGTGCCTGGCACTTCTGTGTGCCACCATTTTGGCTCTGTGCTGGGTGCTGGTGCACACCGGAGAGGCGGACTCACAAGCAGCGCTCACTGGCGGCAGGGCCCCGGGGGGTCGGGCCCTGGGGGGTCGGGCCCTGGGGGGTCGGGCCCTGGGGGGTCGGGCGCGGGAGGACAGGGGGCGTCTGCAATGGATAGAAGAGCAACAGGACGAGCCGACGGACGAGGGGCCTGTGGAAAGCCCGGCCACGGACCCGAAGAAAGGAAATAAAAAGTCAAAGAAAAAGAACAAGAAAACTGCGGAGGAAGTAACTGCAGGTAAAATAAAATAAACTAAAGACATACACACAGGCGTAACATCTTACCGGACATAACAAAGAGTAATGAATGGAGAGTTGGCTTCGACCGAGGCTAGCGGCATCGCCGATTGCACACACCTTCCCGCTAGCAGTTCCAGAAAACATAACGAGCAGCAGACTCACACCTGGCTTTGCTCAAAAACCAGCACACGTGGGACTGAAAGCCAGCGATGACAAAATATTCAATATTTAACTTTTTTTTGACTGGGTGTTGTAGAGCCAGCACTTCCTGCATATTTTCACAGTATTCACTAGCTAGACCAGTTGTTAATGCCACATGTCAAAAGATGAACTTTTGATCCCTAAACCATGAAATATTGTATGCATTTGCACATTTCAAAATCTTGAAATAGCAGAGCTGCTTTCGGTCGAACTGTATACTGTAAACTGTACAGATTGTATTTTTTACATTGGGGGTATAGGGATATACACTGTTTATCCGTAAATGCCCAGACACACATTTATACATCTCTGAGCTCTTTATTTAAGACGCCTTTTGGAATTGCAATCTGAACTTTCCATCTTAAATCTGCACTGGTGTTGTTCTACGCGGGAGATTGTGATGATGGAGCACATTTTTGTGCCCCCCCTGTGGAAAAGTGACCTGACCGAGGTCTGAATTCTGTGAAGATTTAACCAAAAGAGTGCAGCCACTACATCTGGATTTAATGATGACAATGGGGAAACAAGTCTCTTGATTGTCAAATATTCCTCCACAAACATTCGGCGAATGCACTCTGAGGGATACTACATTTATATTGTCCTCCTCCCTGTTCCTCCTGTCTAAATTATGTATGAAACAATTTTTTTTTTTTTACAGACTTGGATTTCACGTTTATACTCTAAAATTAAAAAGGCAGTTGCAATAATTACCTGCACGCAGATGTAAAATCAGAGTAGGCTTCATCATTTTTATCCTCTATCTGCTAATTAGACAGGAAACGGGAATTACTGTAAGTTAAAACCAATAATGCCACAGGCTGTTCCTTGCCTGAATGATAATTAATTTGAGTTTGGAGGATTTGGAAAAGCAGACATTAAGTTTCCATGGAAGCTGAAGTCCCAGACATTTCCTGAAAGAAAAAAAAAGCATAATCATACCATCTGCAGGGGGAAAAGGGCTGAAGTGACAGAATCCGACAAAGCCTCAAATCATTCCATCCCCATTTATTTTCCTAAAGTAAACAGAATAACAGGAAATTGCGACACTTGAGTTGTATCTTCACATCTTATCAAGCTCTTTTTCCCTCTGATGCCGTGCACCACACTACGAGGTGCAATCAAAGGGGAAATAAGGCCAAGCACCACTGAAGGCCAGAGGGAGGTATGACTGAGAGAGCTGCTGCATCTCAAACTGAGAGACGCTGCCTGGAGCTCCAGCAGAGGGGCTTTGTTTATGGTACTGTAAGTACCATAATCCTCAGTGTACCGTGCTGAAGAAAAAGACTGATTTCATGGCAGGTTTTGAAACAGCTGGCAGCCGATTGGCCAGTTGGACCAGCTCTAGACTCAACATGGTTTGACCAGCTCAAGCTATGTTTTGAAACAGCTGGCAGCTGGTATTTCAAGCTGGATTTTTACACCAGGGTATTGCATGTTACCCCCGACAACAATCAGTTGATGCAGTGGCTGTCAGCTGACGTAGCCGTGAGTGAGAGGGTTAAACCAATCAGTTGATGCAGTGGCAGTCAGCTGACGTAGCCGTGAGTGAGAGGGTTAAACCAATCAGTTGACAGAGCGGCAGGTCGGTTGCCTGGATCAGATGCCCTCCTCCTCCTCGGCATGGAGAGGTGAGATAACGGCGTCTTGTGCAATCCACACAGAATAAAGGGCAGTCTGTAATGTGCAGCTGTCCCAGGGGGCTAACCCACCTGCGGCCCCATTGCTCTCGCGGTGTTCTGGCAGGTGAGACTTTATTACACCTGTCAGGGTAAGCTACAGGACGCTTAATACCCCCTCCCCAAGCTCTCTCTCTGTCAGGCTCAGACCCGAACACGTACCAGTGGCCCCTGCCACCTGCTGAGACAGACAGGAACCCACTCTCTCAACAGGCTGGAGCTAGTCTGAAATACGAGCCCAGCTCACATACGCCACATACCCTCAACATCAGCCTCTGCAACTTATAACCAAACTTTGGAGTTCCAGATAAAGCCACACTTTGTTGGCCCTTTTCTATTATTTTATTATTATGATTCATGAACTTGTTTTGAACAAGTATAGCACACCATGGGCCATTTTCCTTCTACTATTCCTCACGCGTTAAGCAAATCTCTCAATAAAACAAGACAGCCACTGCAAACCGATGCCAAGAAACAAAGACTGGAGTGAACAGTTAATTCGTCTCAGCCTTTATTTGGCTTTGTGAAGAAGTTGACATTATACTGCTGAGTTGAGCAGTCCGGAGAATGTAATTATTTGCAAGCTGCATGAACTGCTTTCTTGATAGAGAACAGGACAGATTCTTTTTTCCTAGGGTGAAAGGTCTGCATCAGCTCATATTAATTGACAAGATGAGTTTGAGGGAAGGGACTGATTTGAGTATAGTTGACGTTCAGGGCTTCGGATATTCACCCTCAGACTGGCTCCTCGGGCAAGTCCTGGGGTTTAAGATGCAAAAAAAGGCCAAAATGAGATGCAAGTTGGCATGGAAATACAAAATGTGGAAATTCATCCTGCTTCCAAAGCATCACTCTCTACTTATTTGTCCTTAAGAAGAGACATGGTCTGCACTTGACATCCTATACCACAAGCTCTCAGAGAAAAGGCATATTGACCTACACCTGCCTGTTCTTGCTTGTGGCTCTACGCCAGCGAGGCACAAACAAGGCCTTTCTGCGCTGAGCCAACGAGGTCCCTGTCAAACGCCTTTCAGCAGGGATTACTTAACAGTGATTCAAAATGAACGCAGGGAGAGGTAATGTGCGGAGTCAGCACGGGGCTATATAACTAACAGCTTGAGGGTCTCGGCCGGTCCATGATAACCACAGGCGGTATTAAATCTTCCATTTCCAATCTCAGAGACACATTCTTATAGTGCTGATTTACTGTCCAACTCGACACCACTTCACTGCACTGGCTTCTGTTACAGAACGCTTTCCAAACACGTATGCTTCCTTTGCAGATGCAAGAACTTCTCATATCCTCGAGAACCATCCAAAAAGACACCAGTGTAACCATTTAAATTAAATGTGCTTTTGTGGTTTAAAACTGTGTTTTTTGTATTTAAAACCAAAAATTGTTTTTTTTTGGTTTTCATTTCTTCCTCCAGCAAGGGCCAGGAAAGCTGCTGAGAAAGAGGCCAAAGAAAAGGCACCGAAAGCCCCCAAGCCCACGAAAAAGCCCAAAGCTCCCAAGAAACCAAAAGCCACAAAAAAGCCGAAAACCACCAAGAAGCCCAAAGATAAGTCCACCAAGAAACCCAAGGACAAGGCGAACAAAAGACCCAAGGAGACGGAGAGGCCACCGACAACACCAGCCAGCACGACTGAGCAGAGCTGGGATGAGCGTACGTAACCCCCAGTGCCTTACTGGGCCATAATAATAATTATAATAATAATAATAATAATAATAACAGTAATAATAAACTTTATTTATATTGCACCTTCATACATAAAATGTAGCACAAAGTGCTATACATTCAGCCAATTACATGAATTACAGAAACAGCACAATGTAAAAATAATAAACACTGTGGAAATATATCCACACAAACAAACAAATAAGAAAAACATGTTGGGGCCTTTCCCCCTCCATCAAGTGGGACGACGCTGATTGTGGGAATATATACTGTAATTCCACACAACAACCAACCCAAAAAAATACATTTATTTGCTCACAATATTTCTATTATCTATTATCTGTTTCAACTCAAAGAAAAGTGCTTCTATCTCAGTAGCTTCCTCTTCCTTCCATTATATCTCATACTGATGGGAAGCTACAAGGTGTAACAAGCATGTTGTTAGGCGTTCATAACTAAGACTCAACCATCTCTCCAGTGTTCCCCACAGATGCCCCGGTGGAGTATCCATACCCAGACCAGCCCTACCCAGATGAGCTGTACCCAGACCCTCAGTATCCAGATCAACCATACCCTGAACCCGAATACCCAGACCAGCCATACCCCGAAACCACAATTCCAGAAAAGCCAGCCCTCGAAACCACAACCCCAGACCAAACGTATCCAGAGCCTCCATACCCAGACCAACCATACCCAGAACCCGAATACCCAGACCAACCATACCCAGATGGTAAGAGGCGCCAGCCGTAACTATGAGTTACCTCGAAGAATTTACATCCTATTGAGTGTTCGTCATTTTCATGTTGTAATGATAAGGCTGAGATTTATAAATCACTCCCTAGTTGGTCACCTGGTGGAACCGGAGGTCACCAAGAAACATTGATTGTACTGTCACCTTGTTTGAAACAAAGTAAAGCATTATCATGAGAGGTATATTTGTTGTACAGGAATTGAACTGTGTTCTTACAACTGCGTTCTTAACCCTGTCTGCCTCTTGTCTCTGAAAGAGTATTACTGGAAGACAGATGAGCCCACAACGCCAGAAACAGTGACAGAGACCACGGTGTATAAAGAGGATGATGACTACTGGGATGCTCCATGCAAGTTTAAATTCAAGCCTTTTTAAATTTTTTATAAAACAGTGTATGAAAAACAATACAGAAGTTGAGGTGAAGTAATCCATAACTCCATAACTGAATCTTGACGGGCAATGATGGGAAGTGCCCCTGGGGAGAAAACCCCTGACAGAACATTTGATGGGACCCCAATGAGGTTAAGGTGCCTCATCAACAGCCAGCCGACATATACCAGGCCTGCTCCAGGGCAGTAATATCGATATAGCAGTGCATCTCAGAGCACAGTGCGAGGCTCTGCTCTCAGGCTTCTCTGTGGAACAATATACACGCTACTCCGTATAATCTGTGATTTATTTCCAGTTATATAACTCCCATCCAGGGCTCTCCAACCCTGTTCATTTGGAAATTTACAGTCCTGTATGTTTTCAATCTAATCCTAAAAGCACACCGCATTCAACAACTAGAGATATGGGTGAACTGCTAATTAGTAGTAGAATGAGGTGGGATAAATTAGGGCTTGAATGAAAACCTACAGGACAGTATACAGTAGCTCCAAAAACAACAAGCTTGCTTTCATCCAACCTTCGAGCCTCAGGGACTTGTGTGAATTTTATTTCACATTGCGTTGAAATTACTGTTTGGTTTCCCCACTGGCAGATGAGGTGCCCGATCCCTTCCCATTCCCCGATGGCAAGGCGGTTATACCCACAGAAGACTGGCGCTACTACGTCACAAGTAATTCACAATGCCTCAGGGGGATGTTTTGTGGTGTTCTGTGTTTTGTATGCACCATACGGTATTGATGTTTCAAATGAAACTCCGTAACAAGATAAACAATTTTGCTAGCAGTAAGTAGGTACAGCCTCTGGTAAGACTGATTAAAGAACAACTTGTTGAAGTTAAGGATGAGGATTTCTGAGGCTGTATTTATTTATTTTTTTTAGCTGTTGGACCTTGAAATGGTTGGCAATCTTGTCATTTGAAATTACACTTCCTGCTCATTGTAAAATAAAACATTTAACCACACAAATAGGCAGCTGAATAGATTGTCTTTTGTTTGGCCAAAAGAAAGAAGTCTTCCAGATGGAGGATCGTTAGTTGTGGCATTTAGACCAAAGCATGCAATGTTTAACTTGGGGATCTTGTGAGATAAGCCATCAGGGAACAATTTATAGCATTTATAAGCTCTTTAATTCTCCACACAAGAGAGTGGCAAAGGCATTAATTTAATGTTGGTCTATGGTTTGGTTATAGCGGAGCCCACTCCAGCACCATATGAAGCACCATGGTATGAAGACTACGACTACGATAACAGTACGTTTCTGACACCACCTTTCTCTGTTTCAGATTTTATTTCTCTGGTTACTATGTGTACTATGTGAGTCCAAAGTGGTTTGCATTACAAATCCCTGCTGAAAAAAAAAAACAGCTCAAGCTAGATTTTGAAACAGCCGGTTGACTTGGTTTAGCTCGGGTGACAAGTTCAGACCAGCTCCAAACTCAACATGGTTTGGCCAGCTCAAGCTATGTTTTGAAAGAGACAAGCTGTCAGCACTAGCTGGTTGACCAGCTCATACCTAGCTAGACCAGCTTGACCAGCTCGATTTCCATAGCTGGATTTTACAGCAGGGATATAACCTAAAGAAAAGTTAATACACAGTAAAAAAAAAAAGAAAAGCATGGAAAAAACTAATAAAAAGGAATAAATATTTCTCAGACTTAGCTGGGAGCACAATGGTAGTATCTGTGAGCTAATCCTGTGCAATAGCAACACTTTGGCAGTGGCAGTTACAAGCTGCAAATGACAAAGTCGATGCTGTTCTGGTGAGCTGCAAGTTAACTGCTGCAGCTCTTGCCCCTGCAGAATGTCTAACTGAATGCAGTGAGGATTCGAGAGAACTAATTTGATGCACGTGGATAACCATTCTCCAGGAAATGGCCTATATTTGATCATCTTTCCCACCAAATGCCCACCATCTGTTGGTCAAGCAACCTTTAGAACTGCCCTTTAGAAGTCAACCTTTAGAAGTCTGCTTTCTGTTTCACAGCTGTGAAGAAAGAAGAAGAAGACGAGACAGATAAGTTTTGGAAAGAGTTTGAGGAAGAAGGTATGCCAGTAAATTCGAAAAGTACTTTCGTGCTTTGCCTGAAAGACTAAATCGTAACTTATTTATGCAGTGCTTTAGAGGGATTATGACTCGGATCTCATTAATTGGCAAAATAATTACTTACAAAGGCAATGTTTTTTAGGATTGACTCAAACAATCAATACAGCCAATCTTCTAGTGTTTGGATGCCTTCTTTGTTTCTTTTCTCTTTTGAGAGGCTGCAAGAAAGAAGGAACTAAACCAATCACACGAATGCACACCTGCAATGTAAATCTACAATTTGCCACAACTGGATGACATGAAAAGTGTAATGCAATGTCAACACATGCAAAGAACGACATTTTAAACAAGGGGTGTTCACCTCCTGGACCTGCAGGGCCACAGGGTCTGCTGGTTTTCATTGTTGCTCAGCACTTCATTTAACAAATGCAGCAGCTGATTTCATGACTCACCTCACCTGCTTCCTTGGGATGGAAAAAACAAAAACCTGCAGGCCATCAGGGCTGGAGGGAGAGGTGGGGTGTACTCTTTGACACATTGGTCATTTGAGAAAGCACTGTAAAAAAAATTAAACTGAACTGAATTCATTGACACTGATTAATAAGGCAGAGCGTTACTGTAAGGAGGCTGTGTGAGGCATTGACCGGTTTGGAACGAGTGAGAAGAAAAAAAGAAAGAAAGAAAGCTCTTAAAAATGACAGCTGCGGCCACGTGTCCCAGCCCAGCCACAAGCAGGAAGGAGCATGACTAGCTGCTAAAGAAGATGATATACTGTGTCTTCATCAGACATTAATGAGAGCAAAACCAGGACAAATCCGTGTTCACAACTACGATACAGGGAAGAGCTGGAACCAGAGGCTCACGCAATGGCCGAGGCCCATATTTCTAACACATCTGAGAGCAGTGCGTCTAGGGATCAGTTTTGCCATTCAGTCTATAATGAGGAGTGGTTAAGATAGTACAGGGGAACCCTCATCCTAGATCAGTACTCCCACTGTGAGATGGTTTATAAATATGGTCCCTGGTCTGTTAGTTAAATCAGGCCTGCGCTTACGTAAGATCAAACTGAAATGGCCTGCTGAAGCCCATACCCAGAATGGGAAATGCACTGAACAAACACCAACAGTAATTTTAAAAGTGTATATATATATATTTTTAAATGAACTAAGCTGCAAAGCTTCGTTTGCGTGTACATGCAAATTTTTTTCTCCTCATATCCTGCCTGCCTGTCAGTGTTTTTTTTCTGCTGCAGGGACTATGTCTAGCCAAGGTCTGTCTTACATTTACTGAGAAATAATCTGAATCTGATCACCGCATTCCTGAATTCAGGCAGAAAAAGCACAACTGGGACTTTGCTATAGTGCCGCGTGATCTAACCATATACTGTTCCAAACCTGAGGTCCCCAGTGTCCTTTTTCCAGATCAATGTAGGTAGACATTGCATACTCTATTTCACATGCACCCCCTCTAGCTTCTACACTTTGACGCAGCCTGCATAAAATAAAATACATAAACGAACAACAAAAGTGAAAATATGAAATGTGTGTTATATAATGGCTCAGATCTCTCTGCCAAAGGCTTCTGTCAATGCAGTGGAATTTTCCAGGGCACAGGAAATGAATCACACTTTCAAATAATGGCACGGCATCACACATATGAACAGACATTCTCCATTAGCAATGCCATGGACATATGAACCAGGAGACCCCACTATTTGTGCTTTGCCAGAGATATTCATGTACATGACATTACATTACATTACAGGCATTTAGCAGTCGCTCTTATCCAGAGCGACAAACAAGGAAGTGTGTTCCCCCTTCAGCACGTCTGCATGTCTGTGATGTTCAGGTTTTCGACTGCACATCATTTATAGATGCTGACCATTTACTGATGTTGATACATTGCTAGAACATACCACGATAACACTGAAAATTTGCAAGAGAACGTTACAATGAGACGTACAATGGACAATCGTAATACACCAAATATCATGTATATGCAGAGAGAAATGTATTGTACTATCCATTACTGCAGCCAGCTGATTGTATTCTATGCATATGTGCTAACTAGTTAAGCATAGCATTTTGCTAGCACAATAGGAATAGTTTCAGAAGAGGCCGCATGCACAAAAAGATTGGATTGTAAAACAGCTTTGCAGAATGAATCTGCCAAACAGTATTGCCAGAAAGTGAAGTGAAACGTTTCCCCAATACTTTCATTATTCCATGACAGAAAAACAGACGGAGACGATGGAGGAGAGAGAGAGAGAGAGGCCACCTCGTATCTTTGTTGAACCAAAAAGTAAGTCAACTGCCACTCTTTGCCACCAGCGGATAATTCATGCTGAAATATGTTACACAGGAGATGTGTTAAAGAAGGGTCCGCTGCATCCAAATCCATTATTTGCCATTCATTAGCCAAAAGAGACTAATTGACTTTATATTTTTGATATTTCTAATTTGAGATTAAGCTTTGGAGTTACTTAAACTGTATTTTCTATCTTTAGGACACAAACCACCAAAATGTCCCAATATCTGCCATTGTAAAGCTGTCAGGTTGCCACACACATCTGTAATTATCTAAATGTCCTTCAATGCCCACAAAAACTGTCCAGGCCAATTAAACACACACACTAAGACTGAAGTAATGTATTTTTTAAAATCAATATAAAAAATGTGAATTATCCCTTCAATGTACTTACAATGCCTTCAATTTTGGGAATCTGAGAAGCTGGTGAGTGTTGGGAACTTTCTTCACCTGAACAACACTCCTGAACTAAAATCTTCTAGAGAGCATCCTTGAGATGTTTAACAAAACTGGAAGCAAATGGCAGGGTAGCCAATACCAATATAGGTGTCAGGCCAAAAATAGGTGTGAAATAGATTTTTACAAAAAACTAAAGAAGTTTTTTTTCGCAAAGTGGCATAGTTAAATTTGCTTAATTAATTGCACACAGATTGCATTTGTATTTTGAAAATTCTCCAATAGACTGTGAATAGCCTCAGTTTTACTGCAGGGACCCATAACATTTCTGTCTTGGCAGACAGATTCCGGTCATCGTCTTCCAAGATTTCGTAACTCAAAGTCATCCAAGTAAAACGAGACAGTTATTTTTCCAAGCTGGACCCAATTTGATGCGAAAACAACAAAGAAACAAGATCTCCTCTTATCATTTCTGGCGGTAAACAAATATGCCTTGAAAAACAAATTGCATTTCCTGCCCTCATACCTTTGAAAAACAGATAATCCGGGGCTTTTTGGTTCCTTCATTGGGATTGGACTTGTTAAATGTCTTAGATAACTGATCCAAGAAACTCCAAATTCAGTCTACTTTGGCACTGGCTGAAGTGTACCCCACCATTAGGACAGCAAACATGCTTGAGAACAATGCGGTGTCCAATTTAAACACTAAATCTGGGTTCCAGGAAGAGTGGCTGTTGGTTTTGGGTCCATACCACACCTGGCTCATTGTAGCAGCCTGTGACTGTTAAATAGGACTTCTATCCTGCACCTTGAATTCAGGGTCAATTCAACACATGTGGGGCTAGTTTGACTCTAAAGTTTAAATGTCAGATTTGTGGAAATTTTTACTTTGAATGAGGAAAGAAAGATTCCTGAAGATAAATTATTTTAATTTCCGTTCTAGTTTCTGGTCCAGTTCACTAAAACCCCACACATTCTTGAAGTATCTTATTGATTTGAAGCCTACAATCAAAGTGGAACTAACAGATATTTCCTCCCTCTCAGACTGTCCCCCTATTGGACTGGAGTCGCACCGTGTCGAGGGAGACCAGCTCATGGCTTCCTCCATGTTGCACTACGGGTTTGGCCCCCAAAGAGGGCGTCTCAATATGCAGGTACCCCACTGTTCGATGCATATCACGCCACTTAATCGGTCTTCTGGAAATGCACATTTTAAATATGTTGTTTGCAGCGCCTAGGAAGAGAAAAATCCGTGTAAATAAATAACACTGGAATTATGTGACACACAAATTTCAGATTACTTCTCTTCAGACCTCAGGACATTAAAATATCAATATGAGCAGCCATGACTGTTCTAGTTTCCAATGCACTTCAAAAGATATTCATGTCCAATGGACATCTTATGTGTCAGTACCTTACACATTCTTACTGAATGAAATTCGTACAAACCAAGAAGCTGATTGAATTTGAACTTCACGCTTGTTTTGTAAACTATCTTGTGGTTTCTCAGTCATATTGTGAAAGGATATTTGTAGGGCGTAGTGGTGCATGACTGGGACCCGCAAGATCAGTGGTTCGATCCCTGGTGTAGCCACAATAAGATCCACACAGCCATTGGGCCCTTGAGCAAGGCCCTTAACCCTGCATTGCTCCAGGGGAGGATTGTCTCCTGCTTAGTCTAATCAACTGTACGTTGCTCTGGATAAGAGCGTCTGCCAAATGCCATTAATGTAATGTAATGTTTTACAGTTTGAAATGCATGTTTTATAGCTAGTTGAGCTGCTTTAAGGACCGCTTTTGAAATGGTTTTAAGAAGAAGCGGTTGACGTTGACAGGGTTCAGACGACGAGGATGATTCGTATGGCGGAGCCTGGTGCGCTAACGCAGAGGAGGGGAACCACTGGTTTGAGGTCGATGCTCGCAGGGAGACCGAGTTTACCGGTGTCATCACCCAGGGCAGAGATTCGGAACTACAGTAAGAGGCCTCAATCTCTCTCCCAAGCAGCTGAAGCAACAGCCATGCCTCCTAAAGCAAACAGCACATCCCACGACAGGCGTGGCTCCGGAAACATTCAAACATTTGCACGGTGGGAGGCCGCTGTGTTATGTCTTGCCCCTTTTTGTTTCAGCAACGATTACGTCAGCACGTTCTACGTGGCCTTCAGCAACGACAGTCGGGAATGGACTGTGCTCCATGATGGATTCGCCGAGTGGGTGAGAAGTCTGATTCTTGTCCAGAGCCACAGCTGTCTGTATTAAGTCCGAAGCCATGTGACCACAAATGACAGTCACTCTGTATGACAAAGCCATTTTGAATGGCAGAATATGCCTAATTACAGTATGACAGCGCTGCAATTACACTGGAACCGCTCGGATGGGAAAGAAGTAAAGTTGTATATCTTACGTAATTGCTAACCCCTGCGTGGTTTCATATAACTGGGGAGATCTACAGAAGGTGGATTTCCTTGCCCAGAGTTAGAGCAGCCGTTATCAGTCCCAGGATATGCATCTACACGCTGATGTATCTGAACTAAGCGCTCGGGGCATTACCCAAGGGTGCCCCAAGGGATGCGGGGGTTAGGACGATTCAAACAGTCCTGATTAACAGAGGCCCTCAAAAAAATATTAGAACATAGGGTCCCATTGAGCCAAATCCATCACTCATGACATTCAATCTGTAAATCTGACACTTCCATGAATGGAATTTGATGGGAATCTGAGGGGGAAGATTAATGCAGTCACACCTATTACATATATTACCTACATGCACGTACGGTGATCACAGCTGCACAACTCCTCTGTTTCTCGAGTTGCAGATGTTCTTCGGGAACTCGGACAAGAGCACGCCGGTCCTGTCGCCGTTCGCGGAGCCCGTGGTGGCACGGTACATCCGGATCCTTCCGCAGAGCTGGAACGGCAGCCTGTGCATGCGGGTGGAGGTGCTGGGGTGCCCGCTGCCCGGTGAGTAGAGCCACCGCTGGCCCCAGCGCCAGGAGCGCAGCCTCCAGTCCTATCGCAGTGCCGCCACCACCACGCCTGGGTCAAATACGCACTTGTTTTGGATTCAAAAATGTATTTATTTATTTTTTCGTGCCCGATTGATCTTGACTGGTGCAATTGGAACTGGACTTTCCTCTAGGGTCCTCAACGCACTTGTCCCTGGGTTTGATTTGCACTTTGTGGTACTGTAATTGAGCCAACCAAGAGGACCAGAAGGCAGGGTTAGCGCTTTGAGAGTATTTTAAGGGTTTCAATGAACTAGTAATGCATAGAAAAGCATTTGAATCCAAAACAACGACATGTTTGCCCCAGGTCAGAGTACCATACACTATGACCTCCCTGGCCTAGTTTGGTCTCACCTACCCAGATAAGATACTTAGTCAGTCCCTTTTCTCTCTGTAATGCATGTTCTTCCTCTTAGATGTCAACAGCCAGCAGAGTCAGAATGAAGTCACTCCAGTAGACTACCTGGACTTCAAGCATCACGACCATGACTCTATGATACAGGTGAGGTGGATTTGGCTTATCTGCTGACCTGGTGTGCAACCCCTCCTTCAAGGCAGTCCCATGAAGTACCCCTCATTCTTGCTTTTGTACTTCAAACAGCTGAGATGAGAATAGACCATTGGTCTATGCTTAACCCTTTAAATTCACAAATTAAAGAGAATTCTGATGCGCTGATCAATTAAACGGTTAAACCTCTTTTTCAGTTGATGAAAGCAGTCAATGACGAGTGTCCGAACATCACCAGAATCTATGACCTCGGGTCGAGCTACAAAGGACTGAAGATGTTCGCCATGGAGATCTCCGATAACGCCGGGGAACACGAGACAGGTGAGTGCAGAAGACAGGTTCGTTCCCGTCGTAAAGGCGCCGCGACTTATCTAAACCGTAAAAGGTGTTTGTGACGATGTCGCCCTGGGTCGCGTGGGGCAGGCGAGCCGGAGTTTCGTTACACGGCGGGTCTCCATGGAAACGAGGCCCTGGGGCGGGAGCTTCTGCTCCTCCTGATGCAGTACCTGTGCAAGGAGTACAACGACGGCAACCCGCGAGTGCGCCGCCTGGTGGACAGTGTGCGCATCCACCTGGTTCCCTCGCTGAACCCAGACGCCTACGAGGTGGCCTACAAAGAGGTGAGGGCACACTTTCTGCCACTTTCCCCCCTTTTCTGCCTTTTCATGCGGCTTGGTCCCTAAAGCCTCCTCCATAATCCTCTGCTCCTAGGGCTCAGAGCTGGGCAGCTGGGATTTGGGCCACTGGACGGAGGAAGGCTATGACATCTTCCAGAACTTTCCCGACCTCAACACCGTCCTGTGGGCGGCGGAGGATAAGGGGTTGGTCCCCAAGATCGTGCCAAACCACCACGTCCAAATACCGGAGAATTTCCGGACGCTGAACGGCTCGGTACGTGAGGCCAGAGGAGAGAGGGATGGTGCGGAGGAGTGGGCTCACACAACTCTCATACAGGACCTGCCTCAAAGCTATATCCACAGACTTTACTGCTAAACTCTTTACTGTTTTAAATCAGTTAACCAAACCTTTTGGTTTACACTATCCGTTACCATGTCATAGGCCTAGGTTATATGCTGTACTTGAATAGGCTTTAACAGTGCATGCTAAGACATATGGTCTGATTGTCTACATTTGCTAAAAGTCCTGAGCAAATAAACAGACACGGCAAGCAGACAAGATCTGCTTTCCATTCAGCAACAGACAGACCATTCTCATGTCTGGGCTTGTGTGTGTAATTTAGGTTGCTGTGGAGACCAGAGCCATCATTTCGTGGATGGAGCAGATCCCCTTTGTGCTGGGGGCCAACCTTCAGGGAGGGGAGAAGGTGGTGACGTACCCGTTCGACATGGCGCGGCCCGCCAAGATCGAAGGAGAGGACGGGGCCCGGAGCCGAAAGAAGCGGCAGTACGAGGTGGAGGCCGATGAAGAAATGTGGAGGAGCATGTACCAGCACCACCACCACCCCGAGGAGGAGGAAGACCAACGGGCCATGTACCACCAGCACGAGGAGGAGGAAGACCCGAGAGCTTCGTACCACCAACACGAGGAGGAGGAGGAGGACCCGAGAGCTTCGTACCACCACGGCGCGGCGGAGGACGAGCCCAAGGTTTCACCCGATGACTCGATGTTCAGATGGCTGGCGATCGCCTACGCTTCCACGCATCTCACCATGACTCAGACCTACCGCGGAGCCTGTCACGCCGACGACATGTCCCGGTCACAGGGCATCATCAACCGCGCCCAGTGGAGGCCCGTCATGGGCAGTGAGTACACAACGTCCATAAACGGCACGTGTCCACGGAGCTGAAGGCTCATTTGTAACGGTCTCAGGCCAAGACTACAAAGAGACAGAGGGTGTTTTTAAGCGGATTGATAGCGGATCGGTTTAGAATAGGGCCTTTGACCAGAATATTACAAAGCCTCATTTACATTTACATTTTTGGTCATTTGGCAGACGCTTTTAATCCAAAGCGACTTACAAGTGCATAGGTTCTACCATAAGTCAAAGCATCACATCCAGAACTAGGAAAATACACATGGAATGCTGTTCTAAACAGTCGTCATCATAAGTGCGAATTTTTTTTTTTTTTGGGCGCAATCAGTTTCTAACAAGCAGTTAATCCCCAGATATGAGTAAAAAAAAATTCCTATAGATCAGTGCTCAACCCAGGAGATCTACTGTCCTGTAGGTTTTCATTTCAACCCCAATTCGGCACACCCGATTCCACCAGTTGGAGGGCAGGCGAATGAGATGTGCAATTAGGGTTGTAGTGAAAACCTACAGGATGGTAGATATCCAGGAACAGGGTTAGGCAGCCTTGCTATTAAACTCTGTGCGGTTAAATTACACCCTCTAGTGGTGCAACTAGTGTCCTGCAGTCCTGCCACGGCAGTGCATATCAGTACTAAATTAATAAGGTTGCAAAATGGAGGCCTAAAAGCAGCACCCTCTTGCAGCTTCTTCGCTGCAAATAATCACCTTCCGCTTGATTTCTCTACAACCCCCACTGACCTCTTCTCCCGTCTCTGTTAGGCATGAACGACTTCAGCTACCTGCATACCAACTGCCTTGAGCTGTCCATCTTCCTGGGCTGTGACAAGTTTCCCCCTGAGAGTGAGCTGGCCCTGGAGTGGGAGAACAACCGCGAGGCCCTGCTCATACTCATGGAACAGGTGACAGCTGACAGCTGAATAAATTGTCTCTTAATTTCTTAAATGGCATTTTCTTTTGGCCTGTGATGCACATTTCATCTGGAGTAATCTTAAGATTCCTTTCAAATTTTACTTCAAATCTGAGGTGCGTTCAAGATCGCCAACGTTAGCTAACGTTCGCGAACATACTCAAACTTTTTTTATGTGTGCCACGAACGTTAGCTAACTATTAATCAATCTAATATTTGTTCTTATATAAAAATAAAAATAAAAATAAATCACAGATGAACAACGAATCAGTTAGCTTGGTGAACTAAATACAATGTTCATTTAAAATCGTTCAACAGTAACTGTTTGCTGCAAACAGTTTGCCCTGAACGTTCGCTGTCTTGAACACACCATCTTGAACGTTTTTACGAAGAGCACAATCCAGAAGGAATGATATTTACTCTAAGGTCCTGACACAAACCGGCTGTCGGAATGAAATTTATGAAATTTACTTCAAGGAACTGACCAATCTTGACTGTAGGAATGGTATTAACTCGGCAGGTGCATCGTGGGATTAGGGGCGTGGTGAAAGACCGCGATGACAACCCCATCGCCAACGCCACCGTATCCGTGGAGGGAGTGGATCATGATGTCACGACAGGTAAGTTTTGATTGGCTTCCTCATTCACGTAAGGGTGCAACTGTATTGTTCAAATTAGTGACTGCAAGATCCACCAGTTGAAGCAACAAATTAATAAAAATGAATCTGCTTCCGCCATTTTGATCTGAATAAGTCATATTGGTAGGAAGCAACCTTAGGAAAAGCACAACCTAACCAAATGGGGTCCCAGGTGTTGTGTCTGAGGCATTGCAGGATATATTTGGCAGAATTAGTTTAAGAAGCCTTTATTACAATGGCATATCCACAAATAACGTCTATATAAATTATCCCTAATTTACATGCTGCAGTGTGGTGCAGTGGTCTCCCTGGTCCTGGAGAGCTACTGGGTCTGCTGATTTTTGTTTTCACCTTGTTGAGACCCAGGTAACCAGGTGAAGTGAGTCAACTGTGCAATCAACTGCACCAATTGATTAATTAAGTGTAGAGTAACAACAAAAACCCAGCAGCTCTCCAGGTCCAGGGCTGGAGACCCCAGGTGTGGTGACCCCCCCCGGCTCTCCTCTCACCCAGCTGCCACAGGGGACTACTGGCGGCTGCTGAACCCGGGGGAGTACCGCGTGACGGTGCGGGCGGAGGGCTACGCCCCCAACACGCGGCTCTGCGTGGTGGGGTACGACCTCGGCGCCACGCCCTGCAGCTTCACGCTCACCAAGTCGCACTGGGACCGGATCCAGCAGATCATCGCCATGAACGGCAACAAGCCCATCCGGCTGCTCAGCCCCGTGCGCAACGGCGGCGCGGTGGCGGGCGGCCGCTACAAGAACGTGTACGTGACCGGGACGGGCGTGGAGGACGGGGGCCGGACGCTCACCGCCCGCCAGCGGCGCCTGAGGCGCCTGAGGCTGCGTCGTCTGCGTCGGCTTCGCCTGCTGAGGCTGAGGGCCGGCATGAGCACCGCCGAGCCCACCACCACCACCGCCGAGCCCACGACGCCCGCCCCAACCACCACCCTGCCCCCCACGACCACCCCGCCCCCTACCACCACCACCCTGCCCCCTACCACCACTCTCCCACCGACCACCGCTCTCCCACCGACCACCGCTCCGCCTCCCACCACGACCGACGCACCCCAAGTGCCCGATACCACCGCCTGGTACGACTCCTGGTACGAGAACCCCAACACCACCCCCGACGGACAGAGCTACAGCTTCACCGACACCACGCGGGAGTACTACTACGAGTTCCAGACAGATTACTGAGACACTACTAACAGCATGCACTCACACCTCTGCTAATATGAAAGGGGGAGGGGCAGGGTTTTTTTTTTTTTTAATCAGTTTGTCAGTTGTCTGTAAAGGTGGAGAAATATCTCCCAGGAGGTAAGGCTTCCGGTGGAGAGAACTTTGCAAAGGAGCACGGCAACCTTCCCCGCATTTCTACACAAACGTCAAGTCTTCCGATGTCCGTTTCCTTAAGGGAGCCTCTGGATGGAGGCCGCTACACCCGATTTAGCCAAAGTGAGAGAATGGGCTTTAACACGCTAGCTCCTCTGAAGAGCGTGGCATTAAAGGTGATATACAGGAGCCTTCAGTCTGAACGTACTTAACAGACACCACCTTAAAAAAACTGTGTGGGGAAAATTAGATAAACCTGCAATCCATTTTTGTCTCTTCGTAGTAAACACACCTTCCTGAGAAAACTCACAATTGGCCTTTTGAAGTTTTATAAGTGCTTCAGTATCATTTTTAGGCCTGCCTCCCTAATCCCATAGAGGCAAGCAGTTTGCCTTTTGCAACAACTTTCATGGGGAAAAAATGCAAGAGTTGAGTTTATTTACAGTTTTTCCACTGTTAACAAAGACAATGTCTTTGGAGAGAAGAGTCAGTTGAGAGCAAACAGTTGGTTTTGATGGGAGGGAAAATGTCTAAAATGCTCCCAATTAATCAATTGTCAGAGAAACTTTATATTTCATTTAATAAACATGGGTTTGCTTATTTGGATTGAGTTGGAGCCATAAATTATACTGGACTCAAGTGCTCACACACTCACACACTCACACACTCACACACTCACACACTCACACACTCACACACTCACACACTCACACACTCACACACTCCAAGTGAGAACAAAGGGCATTCGTGAGACCCAGTGATGTATATTCAAATAACTGACATAAACATTGACACCTGACACAGTATTCACTGTGAAGACGTGCATGGTGGTCACTGAGTCCATTAAAAACACAGCCTCTGATGTTTAATGTCCAATAACATGTGTGTCCTGTTCACCAATGAAATGGTCCTCTGGCTCTCCTGCTACGGAAGCCTGGGGCTGGGTGACATGGTGGTGCTGGGTGGGTGGAAGGGCAGTCTGTGGGCCGGGGGACGTGGTGGGGCTGGGGCAGTCTGTGCTGTTCAGTGGCTGATGTTCATCTCGCTGTCCTTCTCCTTGACGTGGTGGGGCTGGGGCAGTCTGTGCTGTTCAGTGGCTGATGTTCGTCTCGCTGTCCTTCTCCTTGACGTGGTGGGACTGGGGGACGTGGTGGTGGGTGGGTCGTGGGGCAGTCTGTGCTGTTCAGTGGCTGATGTTCATCTCGCTGTCCTTCTCCTTGACGTGGTGGGACTGGGGGACGTGGTGGTGGTGGGTGGGTCGTGGGGCAGTCTGTGCCGTTCAGTGGCTGATGTTCGTCTCGCTGTCCTTCTCCTTGACGTGGTGGGGCTGGGGCAGTCTGTGCTGTTCAGTGGCTGATGTTCATCTCGCTGTCCTTCTCCTTGACATGGTGGGACTGGGGGACATGGTGGTGCTGGGTGGGTGGGTGGGTGGGTCGTGGGGCAGTCTGTGCCGTTCAGTGGCTGATGTTCAGTGGCTGATGTTCGTCTCGCTGTCCTTCTCCTTGACGTGGTGGGGCTGGGGCAGTCTGTGCTGTTCAGTGGCTGATGTTCATCTCGCTGTCCTTCTCCTTGACATGGTGGGACTGGGGGACATGGTGGTGCTGGGTGGGTGGGTGGGTGGGTCGTGGGGCAGTCTGTGCCGTTCAGCGGCTGATGTTCAGTGGCTGATGTTCATCTCGCTGTCGTCCTCCTCCTCGGTGGAGAACGAGGAGAAGTGAACGGGCTCACACTCCAGGGTGCGCAGGTTGACCAGGCAGGCCGACTGTGTTCGGCTGAAGTCCGGGACGGCCACCAGGAGGACCTCCTGTCCGTCGGGCCCTGCGGTCAGAACAGCACCACATCACCGATATGACCCAAAACAAATCAGACACTGGCCTTGAAAATAACAATATTACAAATATTTCAAGTAAAAAAAAAAAAAAAAGACAGTTTAAGGCACACATTTTGAAAAAGGTAATCGTATGCCACCATCACATAGAAGTCACTTATCAGAAGGGCTTCATTTCCCTTATTAATACACAAGCAATACACACAGTATAACTTAGGGAATAGGCAAGTATTTTTCTTTTGATAAATGGTAAATGGTTGGAATTTATATAGCGCTGTACAATTGATGTTTCTTATTCACCCATTCATACACACACACACACACCAACGGCAATTGGCTCCCATGCAAGGCACCAACCAGCTCGTCAGGAGCATTTGGGGGTTAGACGTCTTGCTCAGGGACACTTCAACACACCCAGGGCGGGATCGAACCGGCAACCCTCCGACTGCCAGACGACTGCTCTTACCACTTACTCTGCTCTTACTGCCTGAGCCAATGTCGGCCCATTTGATCCGACCGCCTCTTTCAGAAGAGCACAGGTTTAAGAAAGATAGTCCTCCTATAACAGATCTCCCCTACCTGCGATGCGCTTGGACTGGAAGGCGGGCGCGTTCCCACTGAAGTAGACGTGCGGACAGTCCTCCAGGATGAACGGGTCTTTCTGATAGAACGGGTAGCAGCCTGCAGAGCGATTGGGCGAGACAAAAATGGGGGGGGGAAAATCAGCAAACCGACCAATGGGAACACCCGATCGGCCGCAGGACTCGTGGGCCCCGGGTTTGGAGCGGCTCCTTACCCAGCGTGTCGGGCGCGGTGGGGGCCATGTGACACAGACGCAGCGTGCCCTCCAGGATCTCCAGGTGGTCGTCCATGCTGCTGTACTTAACGATGTCGCTGATGTTCTGACCGGACGTGCCCAGGAACCTGAACGGCACAGGGGAGGAGGGCAAGCCGCCGGTTAGACCCAGCGCTGAACGGGGGTGTCAGCCAATCCCAGTCACGCGTTATGGAACTCCGTGAAAAGGTGTGAAAACGTACACATCCAGAACCTGAACAGGGGCCAGACACAAAATGAATTGTGACAGATAACAGTCTGCACTCTTATACTACTCCCGAGATAACGGTTTATTAACACCATGAATATGACGTTTCAAGCGACCTGCTCTTTATCAGACAATGTTTGTTGTGTTACAGTCATCTCGGAAGCAGTATACTGTGTGTGGACTCTTACCTTATTAAACCTTATTTAACCTCTGAAACTCAACCGTGGAATTGGTGGAGGGATGGAATCGGAAAAAACACAGAAGCACACGTGGTTCACCCTCCCCCCCTGCTTCCCCACACCCCTTGCTCACCTGACTCCATCGATATCGGCCTGGTAGGGGTTGCTGGCCAGCCTGAGGGTGGGGTAGACGGTGGAGAGTGGGAACATGCAGCGATGGAGGGGCTGCTGGGGTAGGGTGTAGTTGGTGGGGTCGTACTGACCAGGCATGACGTCCACTGGCACTGAGGCCTGCAGGAACGAGGTGGGGGGGGGGGATGGGCGAGGGGGAGAGACGAACATGGTCAGTGCCTGCTTTCACCCCTTTGAAGAGCATGTCTTTTTGGAATGTTTTCTCAAAATTCTAGAAATGTCAAGAGTTCTAGAGAATGCCACCGCTGTCAATCACCAGCAGTGATTGTTACATCAGCATTAGAACGTTCTAGTCACGCTTCTGTGGGTCCAACCACGACAGTCTACAAATCTCAATACGGTCCTAGACGTAAGACTGACACCAGACATGTGGTGCATAATGAATTAAATGAAACATACAATGGTACTCATGTGTTACACAACATATTTCAACCCCATCCTGCATGCCCATTGCTTTTAACTGTACGCCATTTCCACAACTTTAATCCACAGCGCCTGCCCAAGCCTTTGTGAGGCCCAAAGCAGGATTTGATTTTGGGTGGCTGTCCAAATGCATCAGTATATACAATACATGTATTTTAGAATAACTATAGGGCCCCCTGCTGGGCACGGAGGCCTAAACAGCTGCTTATGTGATCGGTCAGGCCAGGTCAGGTCTGGCTCTGAATATCGACACTAAACACCTCATACAGCAGGTTAACCACTGCACACATACAGCAGCTGGTTCGGTTGAACTGTGGTTACTGGAGACATAGTGACAGAAGAAGTAGCTGAGCCGTGAGAGGGGGGGGGATCCTCACTCACCACCAGCTGCACCAGCAACTCGTCCAGCATGCGGATGGCCTCCACGCTGCCCGCCTGGGTCTTCTTCGTCAGGTACTTGGCCTGGAAAAAGAGCCACGCGTTCAACCCACAGGAGGAACCGACTAACCAAGGCTAAACAAAAGTACAATGTGGGTGCCCTCAGTCCCAGTCAAGAACGACAACAAGTGAAAGCATTACCTGTCATTTAGGGCATTCAAAAACTCCAACAAAAATCGTTTATTTGCTTTTGATGGATATTTTGAAAGCCTGGTTTTTTTTTTTTTTGGGTTTTTTTTTTTACAAATCATCCAAACCCAATGAACAAACACTTCAGGTAGTGAGTCAAGGCCAGTTACCTTACTGAAGAGTCTTTGTCCTAATAACACAGGGACAATTACCTTACTGAAGAGTCTTTGTCCTAATAACCCAGGGCCAGTCACCTTACTGAAGAGTCTTTGCCCTAATAACCCAGGGTCAGTTACCTTACTGAAGAGTCTTTGCCCTAATAACCCAGGGTCACAGTTACCTTACTGAAGAGTCTTTGCCCTAATAACCCAGGGTCACAGCTACCTTACTGAAGAGTCTTTGCCCTAATAACCCAGGGCCATAGTTACCTTACTGAAGAGTCTTTGTCCTAATAACCCAGGGCCATAGTTACCTTACTGAAGAGTCTTTGCCCTAATAACCCAGGGTCACAGCTACCTTACTGAAGAGTCTTTGCCCTAATAACCCCGGGTCACAATTACCTTGCTGAAGCAGTCCTTGTCCTGAGTGCTCTGACTCAGCAGGTTCCCCGCCAGGAGGACGCGGGAGATTTGGGACGCTCCGCTCTGCTCGCCCAGGTCTCCCAGCTGCCCCGTCACCAGGTCCACCAGCAGCTGCAGCCCCAGGAGGCTGTCCGCCCCGCCGCCCCCCAGGCCCAGCCCCGAGGCCAGCACCACGAACCTGCCGCCCGCAGGGAGGAGGAGGAGGAGGAGGAGGAGGAGGAGGAGGAAGGGGGCGCTATATTACATTACATTACATTATTGGCATTTCGCTCTTATCCAGAGCGACGTACAGTCGATTAGACTAAGCAGGAGACAATCCTCCCCTGGAGCAATGCAGGGTTAAGGGCCTTGCTCAAGGGCCCAACGGCTGTGCGGATCTGATTGTGGCCACACCGGGATTAGAACCACCGACCTTGCGCGTCCCAGTCATTTACCTTAACCACTACGCTACAGGCCGCCCTGTAGTGGCATATATTACGCAGAACGGGCGAGCGCTAGGCGAACTTCGGCGGGACGCCTCGTGGGGGCTCACCGGTCAGAGCTCGGGGGCTGTCGGGGGGCCTGGGGGGGCAGGTCCGCCACGCAGAAGCCCACCACCGTGAACTTTCCGTCGTTCTTCTCCGCGCCGAACACGGTGATCACGCTACCTGAGGGCCGGGGAGAGAGAGAGGGAGGTTACCATCCCTGACCACCCGACACGGGGGGAGGGGCCCCTAACATCTCCAGCACAAGCGGTGGCTTTTTACCGATGTTCAAGACCCCCGCATAATCAAATTCACCATTCGTTAAGTTACAATCCGCAAAAACCACCCGAGAAAAGGAATACTACGATATTCATGAATTGTTTTTCTATTCAGTTGAGATTTCAAATGATTAATGAAGGGGTATTGAGCAGTTGGAGACTCTTCATTGAATAACTAAAACGGCAGTTTATATTTCAACCAATCAGCAACGTAACCGTTTAGTGGGCTGCCAATCGAAAGTCAACATGAAGTGAATATCCATTCAAAATGGACAGCACAGACTCATGACAAATAGATCTGTTTCTGCAGCTCATTTCCTTGAGACACATTGGGAGACGTGCCTGTGACAAACTTGGCCGCGTCAATGTTCCCCTCCAGTTTGATTCGCTGCAGCTCATCTTCCAGGATGAGCTCGTCTGATTGGCTGATGTACTTGGTGCGTGGTGGCTGAGGCAGAAGATTGTGCTGTGGGGGGCACAGGGCAGAAAACGGAGAAATGTGTAAACCAGAGAGGTCACACCAGTTCATATGGGGTCATACGGCATAGGGTGGGCTGTTAATTTAAGTGTAACTATGACACACCTCCTCGCTGATCTCTTTCAGGATCGAAGGCTGCAGCTCCATGTGTTTGAAGAGGGTGCCCACAATGCAACACTGCTCTCCCATGCGAAGGTCACAGAGCCTACGCACTGGTACATTTACTCCTGAAATTAAAAGGGTGTGTTCAGGCAGATCTCTGTGGTGCAACGAAAAACGGGACATGGCGTGGAAAGGGAACTGTTGTGCATTTCTGGCGCTTTGAAACTGACGGCAGGACGCAGAGATGTAACGCGAGAGGAATGGCACAGGGAAACTACTCACCCCATGTCTGCTTGGCTCTGGTGGTCAGGATATCCCTCATCTGCATCAGCCGTGCTGCGTATAAGTGTGCGTATTGCCGGCTGAAACTGCGCTCGCCGAGCTTGAATCGCTCAGAGTAGCTGGAGTAGGTGGGCTGTATTCGGTCAAACACTGGACACTCTGCGGTAGGTTGACCCATCAATGTTCCGTCCTTCTGGGTACTGAGGTCGGAGAACATGGTGATACTCTGCAATCAGACAAGAGGCATACTGAATACCAACTACGCAGGTATAAAGAAGTGTATACTTTACTTCCGCTATGCAAATATTTAAATACGTTTACGAATGTCATAATCACTAGCACAATATAGGTCATTATAGCTAACGTAACACGTCGCTGCCTAACAAAACACTGACGTCATATGTCAAGCAGATCGTGTAAGTTAGGTAATAACCGCGTTTCGAATATACAAGTCAGACAAGCAGACAATTCACTAATGTGTTATTTTTAAGAAGACAGAACTGTCGGTCTTCATGGACAGCCAAGATATCTCGTTAGCTAGCGCAGTCCAGACTTTTCCGCTAACATGCTTGCTAGCAATGTTTTCTAGTTAGGCAGCATTCCACTACGTCATTTTTTCATGGCTACTACTACTAAAAGATAAAAGCTAAGTAAGCTAGGCTTGTTAAATAATATTATCTATGTGAACGATTGCATGGTTTTTTACACTTAATGTAACCATGCGCTTGCGATAGCAAACATGTATTCCCAGATTACAAACCAAATCTGCCTTCCGAAAAGCGTGTTCCAGCTAGCTACCACATCATTGTTTAAAACAACGACCGCATTTTGCGAGCTAATGTTAGTTATAAGACGCCTTACCAGTTGTTCTGCAATAGGTATTTGCACCAGCGTAAGGGTCTTGATTTGTGTTTATTAATAATATTTTTTGACAGCACATACGCTGTCAACACAGAAATATTTCGATCATGAAAACTGTCTCTGCTCAACATCAAGTTCTCCCGCCGTAAGCAGTAAAGAACTGAACCCATCACCCCTCACCTTTCACTTTCTTTGGAAACGCGTCACGGAGGGATGAAGACGCCATACTGGTAAGGTCGAGGGAAGCAGCCCTGTTGCTTGTAAATGCATGAATTATGCATTTAAAAGTTTCTCTTTGGATTGCTGCTTGTATCACACTTGTCACACGTGAAGGAAAAAATATCTAATTTTGCACTAATTATAAGATACCCAATGCACTACAACAGAACACAATAATAGAAATGTAGAAAAGTTTTTTCTTGGATATTACATCACATTATAAGTGGTCTTTTAGCTGTATTGGTGCTTATGGACAGACACATACTTCACCCCCATTGCTGATGCCCATTTTGCTTAAGTGCATGGACACCTCACCATGTGCTCCTGGACAGTCAAACATTAAGCAATGCTCCTTGACAAAACCTGCCTCCAAAAAGTAAATTAGCTCAAAACGTGCAGCACCCAGGAAGAGGAAAAGAAGAACATTGTCAGAGAAATGCAAGTTGTTTTACTTTTTCACATTTTGTTGACTATTTTGTTACAGCTAGATGCATGACTAGGTAATAAAAAAATGCAAATTTTTGCTACAAGTATTTCTTAACTGTGAACACTCCCCTGAATGTTTGACTTTTTTCTGGTCATCTACCCTATGGATTATTTTCCCATACGAATAGGATAATCAACAGCAACCTGCCATATTAGTACTGTATGTGTCAACAGCATTAAGCATATTTTAAGAGACCACATGTAATTATTTGATTTACAAGTCCTATTTAATATTTTGATATTAAATTGCTACTCAACTAAGGTAAATATGTGGGTGTGTAAGAATAACAAGAACAATGAACAATAATTAAACTCATGTGTGATGTTGTAGTGCAACAGCATGTTCTCAGGTTCTCAAATTGTAACATTTTCCTTTTTCTCACCATCTTGCTGGATCACTCACAGTGCAGGCTCAAAATTTGCAAGAAATTACAGGTGTGATGACAGTTCAAATTAAGCAATTTGAAGGAAGTGAAAACATAAACAGATTAACTGATTCATGTCTAGTGTGCGTGTGTGTGCTGTATGTGTAAACAGAAAACAGAGACGATGCAGTTAATATTTCATTGACGACTTATATTAGAACACATATTTTATTATTGCTAATCAAACTGGTAAATGCAAATTGGAAAAAAAAACAAAAAACCTGTCTTTTATTGTCTAAAACCAGTGCATCTTTGCATGACAGAAAAAAAAAGAAGAAACAGTCGCAAAGTAGCTGGAGGACTTCTCCGTGCCCGTCTCTCGGAGCCCGAGGATGCTGTTTGTTTTCAGGACTCCTCCTTCTCATCTCCGTGTGTGATGATGTAACACAGGGACTTGTAGTCAATGTTACCGCTGACGTCAATCGGGGCCACCGAGTAGGCCTGGTCCACCTGGAGGAGGGGAAGCGGCTTGTTGCTCTTATCGAGAGGGGTGAGGCGGTTGGAATGTCTGTTTTTCCACTGAGCGCACAGATTCAGCTGCCGCTTCTCGGTGTGAATGCATACAGCAGTGTTATTTATTCGTTTATTATTTTTGAACCTCACACTCGACTGAGTGGGAACTTGCTTGTCGATGTGCTTGGGAATTTTTGGAAAAGTAAGACGATTCATACGCACCTCCTCAGCCGTGAATTTGTCGGCCTGGTTCATCAGCAGCCTTTTAAACCTTTAATAAGGCACAAACATGCACTCACAGGCCTGCACAGAGCATCCGAGTCAATGTAAGTTATACTTCATAAAAAAAAAAAAATACTTTCAAAATAAAGAAAATCATGTATTTGCTATTTCAATCCCTTGCAAAGACAATATTGCACAATACACAATGATAAACGTATAAAAATCCCCACAGTTTCAGTTTAATTTCATCTGAGAGTGTACAGTGTTTATGCAGGTTCATTCCATTATGTTTGTTTGGTAAAGAATGAGTCATTGGGGGGGGGGGGGGGGGGACGACAACATAATTATGATCAGCGTAAGTCCCCAGAACAGTATACGTCTGCCAATTGAAGCCAGATATGCACAACGTACATCTGGTTTTGGAGACAAGTCTGATGGTAATAGAAGTGGAAACATCTTAAAAGAAGAAGCAGAATGTTGTCATTGGTCAGAAGTTCATGGTGGATCTGTTGTTACTTACTCATCCTTGTTGACAAAACCTGTGCCGTTTGGGTCAAAGAGTTTGAAGGCAGCAACAATGGTGTCTTCTGGATCGGTGCCTGAGAAGACAGAATTATCATGTGGCTTTAATTTGTACATTAGCTCGTGTTAAGCAACAGAGTTGACCTTGAGGCTTACGCCACCCATTAATGTGAACATTCCCAAGAAAGGAGGACAAGCTTTCGCTTGTCTTTCTTTTTTTTAAACCTCATATCCATTGTTTCACTTAATGTGCTGGAGTACAGAGCCAAAACTGTTAAAAAAAATCATCTAGGGACTGCACTGTATTTAGCAACAGCGGTTAGTTAAACAAAAGAGTTATGAATGTCAAGCAGAAGATTTAGTTCAGGATACACTGCAGGAGAGGGGGAAAGGGAAACTGTTCTGATGAAGAATCTTCTTCGGTTCTGGGATGAAACATATCATTGAACAGCTCTGAAGTGATGACCCTGTGCTGTAGCTATGTTTTCTTATCTAATCAGAGAGGATAAGTCTGACTCACCATTGAGTTTCTCTCCAAACAGAGTGAGGAAGACGGTGAAGTTGATCGGACCCTTGCCCTCAGACAGCATTTCCTCCAGCTCCTCATCCTTCACGTTCAGCTTCCCTGTAACACGCGCACACACAAACACACACAAATATGCGTAGGCACACACGTATACGCACATACACACATATGCACATGCACACACGCACACACACATATATGCACACACATGCACACAAACACACACAGAGACATGTGTGTGTGTGTGTATATATATATATATATATATATATATATATACACGCACACACGTGTAGTCATGCACACACACCCAAACACGCGCATACATGCGTAGACACATACATGCACACATACACAGGCATGTGCACACACACACATAACACATGCGCAGACAAGCACACACACAAACGTGCACACACATACACACACACACACACACACACACACGCATATGCACACAGACAGAGCTTAGATTCACACACAACTACAGAGCGATGTTGACTAAGTTTTTTCCTGAGACTGTAAAAACTGGAAACAGTACCTAGCTGTGCATAGGTTTCCTTCAGGTCCTGCAGTTTAATGATACCATCTCGGTCCTGATCAATACAGCTGAAAGCCTGCCAGTACGGGCACAAAAGCACATCACCAAAAGAACGATCATGCTCATATATAAACATACAGGATGTCACATGTAAAGGAACTTAGACTCGTATGTAGAGGATCATTATTATTTTGGTTTTAGGTTTAGAAATGTGTTCTGATAGATCTAAAACACAGTACAGCACGACCCAGGGATTATAGCAATGACATATGATAGATGAGTGTGCTTGACTAGTCTTTGTTGCACATATGTATGTGACTGAGAATCATTCATCGTCCACTCCTACGATGTGTCCGATGCAGTTGTATCCGACGTATGCACGTAAGAAGTTGCACATATGCACATAACAGGGCGGCCTGTAGCGGTAGTGGTTAAGGTAAATGACTGGGACACGCAAGGTCAGTGGTTCTAATCCCGGTCTAGCCACAATAAGATCCGCACAGCCGTTGGGCCCTTGAGCAAAGGCCCTTAACCCTGCATTGCTCCAGGGGAGGATTGTCTCCTGCTTAGTCTAATCAACCGTACGTCGCTCTGGATAAGAGCGTCTGCCAAATGCCAATAATGTAATGTAATGTAAAAGAAGCGTCACCTCCTTGAACTCCTGTATCTGGGACTGCTCGAACATGGAGAAGACGTTGGAGGAGCCCCTCTGTGAGCGCTTGGCGGCGGCCTTGCTCTTGGCGGCTGCTTTCTTGCTGGCCTATCCGACAAGGGGGGGGGACACTGACTAATGGCACATGTGCACTGACCTTCAGAGCTGAGCTCACCGTTTCCACTGGACTGAGAGGACCTTGTGCAGCAGGGCATTACTGAGAAAGACTGGGACTGAGAGCCACAAACAAACTGATCCACCAAAAACCACTGCTTTATACTTGCATCCTTAGATTTCTCTAATAATAATAATAATAATAATAATAATAATAATAATATAGTAGATAAAACATAAACCACAATCATTTTAAAAAAAGCAAAGAATTTTAAGCCTTCACTATACAGTGACATTCCATTTTTTCCATAGAAAACGTAATATGAGAATGACAACACGCTGATCGCATTCATTTTAGTTTGTCCCATAGAAAACAAAACACACAAGAAAAACAAAACCTGTATCAGCTGCAATGCTCACCATGTCAGTGCTGTGTGGATGTCCTTGAGACCCAGGCCAGAGCAGTGGTGGTGGGGTTTATATGTATGGAATGCCTTATCTGTTGACCTCCTATAATAGGAAAGTGGTGGCAACTGTAGGCCCCTACATGGTGATCTGCCACCCTTTGGTACTACTGACCATGATAAGTGCCCAAGTACCAGATTCCTCAGAGTAGAAGTGAGGCAGTTATAATAAAAGTCACTCGAATCCACAGTCCTGGACATATTCGGTAAAGGTATATTTTGCAAAAATAACAGAAAGATAAATTGACATCTTGAAAATGAAATGTGATTTTGTATCACCAGTATTGGCTAATATTTTACACTTTGCACTACAGTTGTGTTGAGAAACAAAGGATCATAATATAAGAGCTGCTTAGCTCTTGCCCGGGAGACATAACTTGAAATAATAACTCAACGACGCAAGTGTAAAAGGCACTCAGGGGCAAAATCCTCAGAATTGTGGTCTTTAGCAAGGGGCACTAAAAGTGTTACTCTCGTAGGATTCACACGGTGGTTTTTCTTGGAATACCGTCGAGTGAGACGTCACTGGAACCGAGTCCTGGAAGAGCTGACACAGCTCACTGCCCGTGTCAAACTGCTCTTCTGCTGCTTACACCCCCCCCCCCCACTGCCACCGTGGGGATAAACAGCATCTACTAACACACTGCCCGTGTCACACTGCTCTTCTGCTGCTTAAACACCCCCCCCTCCACTGCCACCGTGGGGATAAACAGCATCTACTCACACACAATGTGTCTCTTCATCAGAAAACATATTACATATTACATATTACATATTAATCCTTAGACAGTGTTGTAACTGGCCCAGTGGAATAAATAAAGGTGTCTGGTGAAGATGATGAAACAGGAAGTTGGTGAATCATTTTTAATGACATTTTTAATACCCCAGACAGTGCAATTCTCATAGTACAGTATCTGTATTTCCAGTTATATTTACAATGATTTCCCCCCCCCCCTCCATTTCTCACATGTACAAAGCACATTGTGTTCTTAAAAATAACAAGCAGCTAAATCATGTATTACATACCTTGAAAATGTGCGTATATATTAAAAAAACTGAAATGGTATGATATAGGTATTTTGATTCGATTATAGATAAGACAGAAAATGAGAATGACTCTCCAACAAGGGTGCTGAGCCAAGAAGGAGTAGGTACTATGGTTGATTGATATTGCAAAAGGAAAACACCTACCTGAATAAAATAATAGCTAATTCATATGTAAGGAATAGCTGTAGCGTCACATTCTTTACCCCATTCTGACTATACAATTCATCACATTTAAAACCAAAGTGTTGTTCCAATCCAAAAAACAACAAAAAACAAGCAATAAAATACTGTATTCTACATCTCCACTCCTCTCCAAAATACCCTTAAGTTTCCATCCCTCTTCACATTAGCTTAGCACAGTAAAACCATGCACAGTAAAACCATAACACAGCTAGCATCCACATGCTTCGCCTCTGCGCTTAACACACAGGTGTACATTTCTTTTCATTACCAGCTGTACTCTGAGCACTACAGTGGCTGCTGTGCAATGCAAACACTATTGTCAAACATGCTCTTGTATTGTGGACACTTGGATAGGGCTTGGATACGTCCCTGCAAATTATTTTCAGTAACAACATACTTGTGAAAGTGCTGAATTAATAACAAACTCTAGTTACATAACATGTTTGAAAGTGCTGCTAATGTTTCAGTGACCCTTCTGCATCGTCACTGACAGGCGTAATTCCTTTTCACACAGCGCCCCACAAGCCTTAATTGGCAAACCCCAGTAAGAAATGGCTTGAAACTTGGGATCGCCAATGTATAAGATCCTTTACGAAGCACTTAAGCGAGATGTGGTGCCCCTAGTGGTGGGAGGCTGTGAGACACCCTCACTGGGCCAGCATGCAGGCGGCCATTTTGCAGGCTACTGCGGAAATCAGTGCCGCGCCCCGGCCACTCCCCTCTTCTGATTGGATAAAGGCGATGTCACAGTGAGGTGCCAGATCTCGAACGATTTCGTGGAATCTGTCTTTAAAGCTGGGGAAGAAGATTAAAAACTAGGATGAGAAATGTACTTTTTTTTTATTACTGCGTCAAGAAGGCCATTCAGTTAGTTGCACGTGATTTAAATTTCCAATCGGTGTTAACGTGCTTCGTACAGCAGCTACACTGGACATTCGACGGGGTGCGGGCGAAAACTACTTTCAGCACCCACCCCCCACCCCCACCCCCCCGCCCTGTCCCTCACCAGGGGTGCAGCTTGTACACGGAGCCGTCGACGCCCACGGTGATCTTCAGCGCCTCCTGGCTGCGGCGTTCCCTCATGCGGTTGATGACGCCCGCCAGCCCCGCCCCGCACATGTGGGCGGCCCGCGTGGACACGCTCTCGCACACCAGACGCACGACGTCGCAGTCGAACTCGGAGGGCAGCAGGCCCAGCGACGTCAGGATGTTGTAGATCTGCTTGCGGTCCCCCGAGTCACTGTCACGAGCGATGGGCACAGGAGGGACACACTGGCCGCTGTGAAATCGGCCCTTTGCAAAACCTACATCGCTCATCTAGTTTTCACAACCGCAATTTATACAGTGAAATATGAATGTATATTGTAAATAGTAGACTTTAAATAACGAATATAGAGTGCTAGAAACTCATTAGAGGTCACGACTGATGAATTCATTCAATTAACACTGAAGCAAGTGGTAATCTGAAATCCATTGCTGTACAAGCACACTAGAATTGTGACTTTGTGACTTTCTACTACTATTGATAAACTGTCCTTAGCTTTGACTTGAGTCAATAAAATGTGAGTACTCATCTTTAGCACGCAGTTTGCGAGGAAGAAAAAAAAAAAAACCCCAATATATTCCTAAACAAAAAGTTGAAAGATCGCTGAATCCAAAACTCGGGCCTTTGAGACGAGTGGCGGTGATTAGAGACAACCCTCACCTCTCCACCTGCGACACGAAGCAGGTCTCGAAGCTGCCCTTGGTCTTCAGCAGGTCCGACGCCTCGCCGTTGAACAGCAGGTCCTCGTTCACCAGCTTCAGCAGCACCAGACGCACCAGCTCGCCCATGTACTTCCCACTGATCAGCTTCTCGTAGCTGGGAGGGGAGACGTGCGTCACCAGACACATCACTTCCCCTTCAGTACGGAGGGGGGGGGGGGGTAGGGGGGGAACGGGGGGGGGCGGGGGGGACGGGGGGGCGCTGCAAAAAGGCCAATGGACCTCCGTTTGTGCCGCACGGTAAACAGCCATTAGGGAACAGCTGCTAATGACACGAGTCACCGCCATTACGTACATTTGCGTCCGTAAGCTAGATTGATGGTGGCGATTCGACCGCGCGGCGCAGCGAAAAACAAGCCGGCTGCCTAGAGACCGCAGAAGAGGCCCGCGGGGCCTCGCCGCTCCGGGGAGATCGGGGGGCGATGTGTCCCTCGCAGCTGCGTGGCTGCAGAGAGCTCAGCTGACGTTCACCTGATCCTGACTTACCTGTGGAGAGGCTATTTCTTGGAAACAGCCCAGCTCGTTTCACAGTTTACAATGCACTTCTATACCAGCGCTTTTCATAATTTGGGTTGGAAACCCCACTGCTGTCAAGGTAGGGTTTTTCTTTTTTACTTTAACAGTATATCATACAATTTTGACATTCAACAGTGTTAAATTAAATGCCTATTGTTTTTTTTTCCTATCTCAGAAACATTTTAATACCAATTTTGATGTGGAATATGTCAGACTGAGGAAATGTATACACTTTTTTAATGGGTTGTGTTATATATGGTTGTAGTCCATATGGCCAATATAAAGTTATCAAACTTGTGTACATGGGGAAAGTCGAGAAAAACGAATAATGCAGTTATTACTATCGCTCTGCTATTACGGAAACCGTTATTGCTATTAACGCAGCCATTAAGGTGAAGGAATGCAGTGACAGTCGGGGTGGGGTGGGGTCAAGCATAGCTGTGGGAGGGGCTTGTGGCCAGAGGGAGGGGCTTAGGGCTAGCGGCCCGGGACTCACAGCTGTTGGCCGGGGTTGAGTGACATCTCGTCCACCAATCGGTCGTACTCCAGGCGAAACTCGTCCAGCTCGCCGTTGTCGCCGAACGCGCCCCACTCCGTGTTCACGCACATGCGGCCCTCTTCCCCCTCCACGAGCTCCACCGTGTGCATCTCCTCCATGTAGCACACGTTGCAGCCCGTTCCTGAACGCGGGGAAGGTTGTTAAAGCGCAAAATATGCCGTGCGGCTACCTACTGCACCTGTACGTAGAGCTTCATTGATGATGACTACGACGACTCTAGAGCAGGGATCCTCAAATCTGGCCCTCGAAATCCGAATTCGGTCCTGGTTTTCATCCTTCCCAGGAAATTGAACTGAGCAATTAGTGCTCCTGACTGGCCAGACTCGATTCAAACCTGACTCCCAGGTAAAGGAAGCGTGGGAAAACCAGCAGTTCTCAGCCCTCGAGTACCGTGATTTGAGGAACAGGGCTCAAGAGCAAACTGGAAGGCCATGGTGTCTGCTGGCTTTAGGTGTACTCTAAAGTTCTCAATAAGTCATTGATCAGCTGAAGAGTCTGTTTACCTGGCTTCCAGAGACTAACCTGGCAACCAATTGTAAGGAAACCACAAATTCCTGCAAACACTGCCACCCAAACACAGCTTTTAGTCTTGGCTCCTGAGGCTCTGTGAATTTGGAGCAGTGGTCTGCAATCCTGGTCCTGGAGAGCAATAGTGTCTTCCATCTTAAAATCATCAACACGTTCAAATTCAAGCTGTTTTAACTGACCAGTTGAGCGCAGAGTAAAAGACAAAACCAGCAGACCCTGAGGTGTTCCAGAACCGAGGTTGAGAGCCATAGATAAAGAGAATTGATCCTCACCTACAATCATCCCGACCTCACAGCTGTGGTCCTCATAGTAACAAGAGATCATGGTGGCCACAGTGTCATTTACCATGGCAACAACATCCATCTGGAAGTCCTGTACAGTAGAAAGCCATATTAGCCTTGAATAGGATTGTATTAGCTTTATCCCTGCTGAAAAAAACAGCTCAAGCTAGATTTTGAAACAGATTGTAGCTGGTTGACCAGTTCAGACCAGCTCCGAGTTCGACATGATTTAGCTGGTTGACCAGCTCATACCCAGCTAGACTAGCTTATGACCAGTCGACCAGCTTGAACATTGAGCTGCATAGCTGGATTTCACAGCAGGAATTTCAGTACATACAGCACAAGATTTTAATGGTGACAACCATTATCAGGGACAGTGCACATTAATCAACATTTTCAGTTTCCACATCAATGTAAATGCGCCAGACTTAGCTAATGAGCTCATTTTCATCTGCAGTCCCTAACCTGCATGTCTTTGGCCTGGAGATGGGTAGAGACTTCAACCCTGACAGCTATACGTACATCACCTCCTACAGGTACAGTATGAAGGATCACAAAGTTATTATGAACTGACGTACCCCTCTCCTTTTAATGGCGTCTCTGAGCAGACCCACCACGTTGTTTCCCTCCGCCCCAGAGGCCTTGAAGCCCTTGGTCCAGTTCAGTAGGATACCCTGGAAGGAACAAGCAGATGTGACATTGGCTCAAGCGGTAAGAGCAGTCGTCTCATTGTTTCAGGCGGTAAGTGTGTGAGTGTGTGTATAAATAGATGAATGAAAAGCATCAATTGTACAGTGCTTTGCAGAAAGGTGCTATATAAATGCCAACCATTTACCATTCAAAAAGCAGCTGCTTACAGGCACATTGGCTGAGCGTATGTGCAGACCTGGGTCAAATATATACTTGTTTTGGATTCAAATCCATTTTTTTTTCATACGCTTTACTGAGCTTGTATGGTGTATTGGAACCTATGAAATACTCAGAAAGTGCAAACCCCCCCCACTTCTGGTCCTCTTGGTTGGCTTAATTGCGCCGGCCAAGATCAATCGAGCACAGAAAAGTATTTGAATCCAATCCAATTACGGATTTGACCCCCGGGTCTGTTTCTGGGCGCTCACCTTGTCTATGTCCTCGTGCCGCACCGGGAAGGAGAAGGTGAATCCCAGGGGGAGCTTCTTGTGCTTCAGGTTGTGCTTGGTCAGGAAGTCCGAGATGCACTCGGCAATGTAGTCGAAGAGCTTAACAGGGCAGGGAGAGACACGCGCACTGGTCAGAGCTGCCAGGAGGGTGGAGAGGGCTATGCCAATAAGAGCAGGCACAGAGAAATAATGAATTTGCCCAGCTGCCTACCTCAGGCCTGGTCCTCACCATTTCAGCTGTGCCTGTCATGGCATCCTCTGGGATGGAGTACATCTGGTGCTTGGTCTCCACCTTCCAGCCCCTCTGCTCGTCCTCGCCCACCTTCACCAGCATCACCCGGAAATTAGTCCCCCCCAGATCCAGCGCTAAGAAATCTCCCACCTCTTGACAGACAATCACACGAAAATAACAGGTACGTCAACGTGCCAGTCGACTCATTGCAGCACCCGCCGTTTTGACATTTACGTGACATTAGAGTACATTATAGGCACTTAGCAGACACTCTGAGCCAAAGCAAATTACACCGCTTACATTCTTAACGTACAATCCATTTACACAACTCGCCATTTTACTGAGGCAATTCAGGTTACTCAGGGGTAGTACCCCAGCTGGGAATCCAATCTTGCAATTAAAAACCCAGTTCTCTAGCCATTACATGACACTCTAAATCCACTCTAAATATGCTTCGTACTTCAGGCACGTGAATCAAAATGACTGTTTATATTGATGTTGTTAAAGAACAGCAACACCCCTTCTTGAATTCCAATACAACATTCTGGATAGTCCACTATTCCAAACTACACGGCTCAGTGAAATAGCTCAAGTCTAACAGTAAAAAATATATCTCTGATGCCAAATATGTCTGCTGGCTACACATTCCCTTGATCTTATCATATTTACAATACAGTTGGTACACACCAGTGAATGGTAGAAAAGGACTGGGAGAAAGAAAGAGACTAGGAACTACTCAAGTCAACAGCTATGCATGCTGTCAACATGCTAATTCCATCAACATTTGAATACACTACAACCTACTTGATACAGTAGGTGTTGCAGATTCACTACACACTTTCTTTTCTTGAGTAAAATAGCATTCCTGACCAAGGCTTGGAACGGGATTAAAAAGTAATCACTACAAAAGTTCTGGGTTCAGTCTGACTCTGCCGAATCCAAAATACGTTTCATGTATTTCTGACAACCGCCCTTCCTGTAAATTAAAATCGTTTTCATTGATTATTCCCTTGTTTTCTTTTCTTACAGTGCTGTAATCATAGTAAATCTTAAATCTTAAATCATGGTCGTAATCATAGTGAGCAGTACCCGAGCCCTCTGGAGTGGAGCGCACGTAGGTGGGCAGCATCTTCACGCTAGCCTTGTCGTGCGTCTCCAGGCGCAAGCCGCGGTCCATTTCGTGTTGCATCCGCTTCATGACCTCCTTCAGTTCCTCCTTCTTCAGCAGGAACTCTGAGAGAAATTGTTCCACCTGCAAAGAGATGAAGAGAAAGACAAAAAAAAAAAAAATCAAACAGGGAACCAATTCTTTTGTGGGCACGTTACCATAACAAAACTCCACATTTGAGCCATTGTAGTATGAAGTGTACAATACTTTGAACGTTGAATCTAGCCATCTTGGGCAGTGGATTTGGCTCAAGGAACATGAGGAATGTGTATCAGCCCATTAAGCCACTGTCTACAGCATTCATGACACAACACTTTGTCATCCCTTGTATTTTAATTTTCCAAAAATATTTCACAACAGAAATGATAAGTTCCCCATTTGTCATCTTCTCATAACATATGTATTATTGTTACATTTTCATCACTGCGCTCATGATTATTGCTCCCCGTTTTAAATTGTCAACAACAATACAGAAAAGCCTGTATTTCCCCTTCAGGTTGGATTAATGTATCATTCATAAAAAGCATTCTCTTATAATTTAAACAATACCTGCTGCCTCTCACAGTTTAGGTGTAAATTGATGTACTTTTACGAAAAGCTGCTTTTTAAATGCCAGTCGTGTGAAATACCCCCCCGCCCCCTTCCAAATTTTTTTTTTTTTAAATAAGAAAATAAAAAATAAAAAATAAAATAAAATAAATAAAAAATGCTTGCAGCAACCTAGACAGCAGAAAAACCTTACCATGATAACTCGCTCCACAACGGAGTTGCGTCTACTGAGCACCTTCATCTCCGTGCACGTGGCAAAAGGTGGCGAAAGGTGACGAGAAGAATCTGTCCAGGCAACACACCTGTGATTGTGTGCTCAAGTGTGTGTGCACGTACGGGTCTTCAGCATCGAGAGCAGATGGACAGGAAACTCAGAGCTTTTTATGCTCCACCGAGGTGGGCTGGCTGCAGCGCTTGTTTCTCTATGTGCAAACGCACGCGCCCGGACACACACACACACACAAGCACACACACAAACACACACACAAATACACACACACACACACACAAACACACACAAATACACACACACACACACACAAACACACAAACACACACAAATACACACACACACACACACACACACAAATACACACACACACACACACACACACACACAAACAGACACACACAATCTATGCTGATTTTCATCCTTCCCCTCTAATTAGGGACACTCATTGATAATAATAAATAATAATGAATGGATTCACCATTTATCAGTTAGAAGGCAAAACTAGAAGTGCCATTCAGGGGCCATATTTCAGCATCCCTGATCTAGTCGATCAGGACAGATAATTCTAATGATATTCCAAGTGTATGTGTACTGTCATGAAACAACAACAACTGTGGTAATCCACCAGTGAATACATGAGCAATTTATTAGAATTGCATTTGAAAAGTACAAGCCTTCTGTCATAAGAACTCTGTATTCCGTATCAGTACAGAACAAATTGTACTTTTCAAGTTGTCAACAAACTCCTTTGTGTTGTTAAAGACTAAATGATTTCGTAACTGATGCATAAAGTGATGTTTTTACAATGGTGACAGACACTTGAAAGAAGAATTGATTAGTTCCTGTTACATGTGTATGTGTGTGGGTTGAGGGGGGTAAGAGGGTAGGGGGGCGGGGGTGGGGGTGGGGGGCCAACAGCTTGTAGTTGCATTCCAAGAACTGTACATTGAGTGTAAACACTCCTGTTCAAGATAGATGAGGTCAGCTGACATTGTCTGTGTTACGACCGCTACGTTGTTGCTTGCTGTCATCTGTTAACATCACAAGTTCTGTCAAACTTTTGGATACGCAATACATGCAAGAAAAACAGGTCACATTTTCCTTTGTTGTAGTTTTCCAATTAACTGCTTTAATGTTTTAATTACTGACGCATCAATCTTCATGTCAATCCCTGTGTTTAAGTCGTGCCACTGGCAACTCAAATGTCGAGATGACTTGAATGTGTGCCAAGTGCTTTTATATGGATGATTCCCATGCCTTATTAAACACAATTAGAGCACTCTTAGGCTTGCAAGGTGCTTCACCTCACAAAAGGTGTAAGTCTGGGTTTTCCGAAAAAGAGCAGACGCAGGTTTTTGTTTCAACTAGACACCTGATTTAATATGTCCTGGGCTAAAAATCTGAACTCACATTCAGGTAAGATTGGACACTCCTTGTGTAATTAGAACTGAAACAAATCTCCAATTCAAGATATGGACAAGTTTCAAGTTCAAAATGTATGTATGTATCTATGTATGTATAAATGTATGTATTCAAATTCAGGCCACTTCAAAATTAAAACACGTCGATGTAACTCAGTGGGTCGAGATCAGTTGGTCATGTGGTAAAAAAGTAAACGGCCAAATTCATCAATTTTACGTTTACATTTTACATTTTAGTCATTTGGCAGACGCTTTTAATCCAAAGCGACATAGGTTCTTCCACAGGTTAAAGCATCACATCCATAACTAGTAAAATACGCATGAAGGGCTGTTCTAAACAAAAATACAGTCATCGTAAGTGCAATTCTTTATTTATTTTTTCCATGCAAAATGATTTTTTTTTTTCTGCCTCATGTATTAATATTTGAATTGAGTTTTAAAAACATACAAGTGTCGTACAACCTCTTACTTAGGTTACTAACTGGGTTAGCTTGGATGGATCTTTTATGTTCAGGTGCGCACAAATTGTTCGTCTTTCTTTCTCCTTTAGATTATCTTTGCGAATTTTCATTGTGGTGAGCGACAGCGGTGCCACTGGAAAAAAAAACTAGAACAATTACATCTCTATGAAGAGAGTAAATAACATAAAGCATAAGTGAAGACAACTTTTCAAGCAGTTTCTATACCCACAAAACCTCCATTAACTTCACCGTTAACTTTATTATTAACCATTTTCACCTTTGAACACATCATAGAAGACGCAATTGGAACAATACCACTTTAATATTATTGTTGGGACCATTAGGCGAAAGGTAGGTATTTTCATAGATTTCATGTTCTCTCGTTTTACTTTGATCTTCCAATAGTGTCGTAAAGAATCTCCCTACCTTCCCCATGTTGCAAGGATCCATGATACATATCCCGCCGGTCATGAGTACCGTTTGGCTGGCGACTGTCTTGTCGGGCGAATGCAGAGTGCAAAAAACGAGGACCTAATATTTTCGTTTATTATTTGTTTTCTGTTAACAGTAAAAAAACAAAAAAAAAACCCGCTTCAATAAATATCCGATGTGCGGATGTGCAGTATAAAAAGCAAACTCGTCCGTGGATCATTTATACTTCTATCACAGTCATTTTGAGAATATGAATAGTTTACTTCACTGCTACATCTTCATTTATTTTACATTACTGTGGATTGTAAAATAACAGAATTACTGTTACAGTCGATAACGTAACATTGTTTTCACTGGGCCTTTTTAAAAAAACGATTCAATATTAAGATTCATCTTCAGATACTGCCATACGTGTCAAAATTCTCATAAGGTACAATTCTTAATTCTTGTTTTAATATCCTTGTGAAAAGCTCGTATCCATTGTCCCATCAATGAAATAAATATTCACATAATCCATTGTACATGGTGCTTAACCGTTCCAGAGCCTTAGTAGCTTCGTATAATTACTCTACGACGACCAGTACGGTGATAATCCCTGAATGCCTATAGTTTTCTCCATTCTTGACGTTTTTAACCATTTTTAACTTCCATACGGACTCACCGAGCACAGTCTAAAATAGATAACCTGCCGCCAGCAACAGATGCGCAATGGGAAGTAGCTTTGTTCATTTTCGGCGAACAGGCTATGCGTGACATATAATGCCCCATTACCTTCATATGCTTTTTGTCGTTAATAAAGTATTGTATTCCTTCCTTTAAAACTCAAGAATGTGTGTTGTTGTTTTACATTTTATTGGGCATTTAATGAGATTTATGCTGTTTCCATAGCCTACTTTTCCTTCACTACTCCTTGATAGTTTTCCTTTTTTTCAGTATCCATAGCAACCAAGTACAGGCTTACCTCAACCTTCTAAAAACACTCGCACCTGTCATCCTGCCACATCCACTCAGCCCACGGGTTCTCTAAAATATTTATTTGTTTTACTGTTGCCATGCCAAATCATTTTACCCTGGAAGCCTCCTAATCCACTCATTTCTGGTATGGAAAACATTTGCCAATATAAGTGATCCAATGGAAATTGTTAAATGGAGCAAAAAAAACTTGGCCGGGTGTAACACTTATTTTGTGGAAATTGTGTTGTGTTCCAAAATGCTCCGTTTTTTTTTTGGTTTTTCTTTTTGGTAGTTGGAAATAGAGTCCCTAGAGTCTTCAAACAACCTTAAAGAAGGTGATAATTATTTATCATGAACAGTTTAAGGAAGTGGTTGAAACCCCTCCCGTATCACAAATGGTATGTCCTGTCGTGGCGTATCCAAACAAAAAGAGATGCACTCTCAAAGGCAGTTTCTGAAAGACTGATTTTCAGCACCAGTAAAAATATATATATTTTTGTCTCCTCGCGGAACAAGATGTGCTTTTCCTTAACCACTTCCATTGGTTTTTCAGTTTTAGACTGGATGATGGAAGTGAGGTAAATGCGAGACTGCCATATGTGACCATGAAGATTGTATAGATTTATTGCTTCCTTTTCCTCTACCTTTCTACTTTACTGATTTCCTTTCTGTATATCATTCAATCATAGATTGTTCTTGACTGTGCCCATTTGTCGGATTATCCTACTGTGTCTGACGGGGGCTATATTTCTACAGCAATGGGAGATTTGGTATAGGATTTAGATGTTGAATACCTTTCAGTAAAAAAACAAAATTTTCATTCCTAATATTTTACAAAAACAGGCAGACCCTGCGTTTCTCCACAACCAGGAATGAAGGTCACTAACTTACAACTAGTCTTCTTATTTTACTTTATTTATTTATTTATTTATTTTTTACGTGTATATCTTATAGCCTACAATTTGAACACAATTAGTTTTAGCTAGGCAACAGTACTTTGCTAAACAGCTACACAATCTGTGCCCTAACCAAGACAGTCCATATCCCTAACAAAAAAATGGCATAGTGAAGCTTTGTGTTTGCATGTGTATTAAAGCTTTTGCATCATATTATGTCGTGTACAACACGACCAGGTACAACCGAACGTGTGTTTACCGGATTGAGTACATTTATGGTATAATTACCTGCCCGGAACTGTACACGGAGATCTAACAAGATCACGTTGCCAGTCGGGAAACTTATGTGTGGGGACAGGGTACTTCTCCCGACAGTGACGTGGGTAGTTGAGAGAGTACGTGAGTTGTTTTCATTCCTCTCTCGTTCATTGATCAAATTAACTGGTAAAAGGAAACCGTTTTGAAAAGGAACGTGTTTAATCTGGAATACCTAGAAGTGGCTAACGGTACCGATTTATCTTGCCAACTCACGAGTTAACTTACTAATTGGCTAGGCTAAAGAGAACGGCAGTTTTTAAGATAACGGTATGCGTATGATAACATTATTTACATCACTATAGCTGGCTAACTTTAGCTATAATAAGGAACACTTATCTTCAGCGTCTAAGACACCGACACTGTTGGCTCAGTTGGTTGGGTAGTTTGTGGTAGCTAGTAACGAAGGGGGATCTTCGCTCATAAATTATTGTAATAGACGCGGCGCGTTTGTTTACCTAATCGAGCGAACAGTAGTTAACGTTAGTCTAGCCAGAAGTAACGACGGAAGCCGGAGTACCAGCCGCAAATTGCTGCATTGAAAGCTATCAAGCATTTGATTACAAGTGCACAGCGCGCCAGAGGTTTCAGCTTTCGATATTATGTGCGAGTTAGCTAACTTGACATACTATACTACCTTCTACTAGTAGCATACAATTAGTACCCCGAAGGATCAAAATGTGTGACCCCAATTGGACTTGGTATCCATACAGAGTGATGCCTGCTCGTTGCCTCGTGATTTGAAATTACGTTGCACTGAACGATAACTGAGTGCACTCTCCACCCTGTCTGTTTTAGAGTCTACTGGAGGCGCCCGAGATAAGCGTGTCCGATTCATCATGAAGCTCTTCAGCCTTAGTGTCCTTCACAAAGCGACGAACAAAGCAAACCTGCTTAAAGCGGCCTATGACTTGTCTTCCTTTAGTTTCTTCCAGAGAGCCAGGTGGGATTCCAGCTAAGTTGTCGTATTATATTGTACTGTTTTCGGCAAATGGCACAATCGTGCGTCAGTATTCGCGGTGAGCTAAAATACATACGTATTCAGTAGATTTGTTCTAAAGAATTGCAGATTTATCGTAAGTTTTGTTTTTCCAGCGTGCAGGAGTTCATGACATTCACGAGTGCGCTGATTGTTGAACGCTCTTCACATGGTAGCCGGTCTTCAGTCAAAGAGCAAGGTAAGAAAATTGGCTTTTCCACACCGAAATTATGTTGCGCGGTTCATTTTTACAAATGATGACAAGATGGCTTGTGTTGGCTGGCATGGTTCTACGGCCCACTAATTGATTTACTCCCTCGTGCCAGAGTATCTGTGTCACGTGTACGTACGGAACGACTCTCTCAGTGCCGTAGTGATCGCAGACAGCGAGTATCCTCAACGGGTGTGCTTCAGTCTGCTGGAAAAGGTACGTTTCTCTGCATTCCTCGCTCAGTTAAACTAACTGATTTCTAACTCCTTTGCTCTGAAAAGCTACACAGCTGCTCTGGATGTTTATCTGTGTGTGTGTGTGTGTGTCTGCGTGTGTATGCGTGCTCTCTGTCCCAGGTGCTGGACGAATTCTCGAAGCAGGTAGACAGCATAGACTGGCCATCTGGATCTCCAGACACTATCCACTACACTGCTCTTGACAGCTACCTCGCTAAATACCAGGTGGGAGACCTCACGCCTTTTCTGTGACTTGAGCCTCTATTGCTTTGCCTCTGAATTTCATGGACTGCAGTCTGGCTTCACACTGTGGTCTCTTTCACAAGCTCTTGTCTTAAACTGCTTTGCCAACGCTGCTTTATTCCTTCTTCTAGAATCCTCGGGAGGCGGATGCCCTGAGCAAAGTTCAGGCAGAGTTGGACGAAACCAAAATCATCCTGGTGAGATCATTACATTTGATTACAAATGTGGGGCAATGTGGGGTTAAGGGTGAATAGCTGAATGGCCCAACCGCTGTGCAGATGTTATTGTGGCTACACCAGGGATCAAACCACCGACCTTGCGGGTCCCAGTCATGTACACAATACATTGTGTAAATTAGACAGCTTTGGAGTTGTTGTAAGTTTGAAGGAGGTAGGCTACTGACTACTATAGGCTTTTAAGTCTTTATGCTAAGCTGACACGTTATGCTAATATGGAAGCCGAGTAAGTGAATGCACAAAAATGAAATCTAGCATCTCATCTAAGTCTGTGTAACCCAGGATGTAGGTGTGCCAGGCTGTTGTAAAGGTGATAAATAATGAAGTGGCATTGCAGAGCAGTGTAGAGGTGTGCGTGCCTGTGCTTTTGTGAGCTGGTTAGGCTTCTGCATTCACTGGTGTTCATTTCTCCAGCACAACACAATGGAATCCCTGTTGGAACGAGGGGAAAAGTTGGATGATTTGGTGCAGAAGTCAGATCAGTTGGGAAACACGTCCAAAGCCTTCTACAAGACGGTGAGTAGACAGAAGGAGCAATATATCCACCCTCTTGTTCCAGCCGAGCCAGACCCCTCCCAGTGACTGGCATTCGGCATGTGCCCCTGTTTGCCAGCTGCACAGTTTTCAAAGGTTTTCATTTTTATTCATGGCAACAGGGAGTGCAGTACAGTTCCCCATTTGTATTTAGTATTCCGGTTCTGTCATTAAACATAAAAATATAAATTACATTACATTACATTACGTGGCATTTAGCAGACGCTCTTATCCAGAGCGACGTACAACAAAGTGCAAATCAATCACAAGAACAAGTGCAAAAGTAGACCTGAGAGGACAGTACAGTTCCGAGTCCTAGTGTAAACATACAGAAATTCAGAACCCTTGAAGAGTACAATCAACATTCAAACTAGCATACCACTGTTGGCAGCTAGAATACAACAGCCAATAAAAACAACAATACCTATACAAGTAACGATATCTATACATAAGTGCCATTACGGTCTAAGGCTAATCACAGTGATTGTGAGTTGGGGAGGGAAAGGTGTAGCCTGAAGAGATGGGTCTTCAGTCTGCGCTTGAAGGAGGTCAGCGACTCTGCCGTTCTGACATTCACCAGGAGGTCATTCCACCACCGTGGGACCAAGACAGACAGCAGTAAATGAATGTACACCTTTTGGCTGATGTGCAAGTCTGGGTATTCCAGCTGTCAACTGTGGTATGCTAGTTTGGAAGTTGATGTATTCTTCAAGGGTTCCAATTGTATCTGTATAGTCACGCTAGGACTCGGAACCGTACTGTCCTCTCAGGTCCTCTTCACACTTGTACGTGTGTTTGATCTGCACTTCGTTGTGCGTCGCTCTGGATAAGAGCGTCTGCCTTGTAATATAATGTAATGTAATGTGTGAAAAATGGCAGGTCTGTAAAGTTGTATGTCCAGGCATTTCTTATATAGAAAATGAAGATGGACCGTTAAATTGTGTCCCGCCAGGCACGGAAACAGAACTCTTGCTGTGAGGTGATGTGATTGGTGGACCAGCCTGCCGGACCTGTCTGATTGGCCCGCTACTCCCTTCCTGCACCCAATGGTACTCAGCAAAGTGAAGGCCTCTCAACAACACCTTGGAGGACGCTGGTCAAACACTTTTAACTGGTCAAAAAAAAAAGTTGCTTTTAACGGTTGGAGTGGGCGGATATCCTGAATTTGTCACGGCTGGTTTCATCTCAAGTGCTAGGAAGCTGATTTAAGTGAATTGATTCTTCAGAGTGTTCCCAGCTTTAATGTAATGCATTTTTGTCTGTTTTGTCTGTTTTGTCTGACTTTTAGTCTCATTCCTCAGTAGATGTGTAAGAAATTCAACATATTGGGCTGAAATGCACAGCGCGCACTCCACTGAAGGCAGCCCGCCATCTCCGGTGGCCGTGTGACTCGCACCTTGTACTTTTGTTTGTGCACACTAGATGGCGCTGTGTCCTCACCTTGCTTTCCGGCTCGACGTACATGTTTTTGAGGCAGGTTTCTCCGTTGTCAGCTCGCAGCCATTTCAGTGATTTTACTGTGACTTGAATGAAACTGCCGTACACCACAAACTACTAGTAGTAACAGCACCAGTATTAAATGAACCGGGGGGGGGGGGGGGGGGGTGCATTGCAGGGATTGGTTTGGGTAGGTGCTGGCCTTAGTGCAAATGTTCCTGATTTTGGAGGGAGTCAACCGTTCTCACTCTGACAGCATTAAATCTACAACAGTTTTACTTGCTGGACCTACGGTGGCTTGTAGCAGCTTGTTTACAGGGTGATGTGGCTGAGATGTGCACCACAGGAAACAAGTGTTTCGCATCAGTGGTCAACTGAACTGTGTGAATGTGATTTATCAGTATTGGCCCAGGAGCACTTGTGCGACCGGCTTGTGTGAATTTTTCAGTCGTGCGTTAGCTTTAAAAATGGCAGGCATTTATATAGCGCCTTTATCCAAAGCGCTGTACAATTGATGCTTCATAAAAGCCTTCAGCTGGAATTGGTGGATTCTCCTGCAAGTTGTAGGAGGAGATCGGTTTAGGGTTAATACTGTATAAAAATAGATGGGGCTCATTAAACATTCCTAACTTATTTTAATATTTGAAAGATGTGTAGTGAGAAGAAGAGCAACATTGACCAGCTGAGTTTAGATAAAATACTGGACTATTTATGCCTGTCTGACTGATCTTGATGCACAATATCTTTGTAGACAGCGTGAGTGCATTTATTGAAATTGGCATCCTTTCTGTTATGTCTGTAATCGGTGCTAGGAGGTGGACATTTAGCAGCTCTTCCCCTGCTGGCCAAGTTTGGTCACTACAGCCCATGTGCAGTCACCCACCTGTAAAGACTTGAGAAGCTTTTTGTGGCAGACCAGTACCTGAATAATCAATGTTATCTAGTTTATTTAAAAAAAAGAATATCTCTTTCCCTTTCCCAAAATGGATTCATGTTTTTGAAAATCAACCACGAAGCAGTTATCCATTTTCCTTGTCTGAATTGTATACTGTATAGTCATGCTCAATAACCTCGTCCTGTGGTTTGTCTGATGTGCTACCAAGTAGCCCTGACTACATACAAGTAATTCCTTTTTAAAGGAGAACTGTTGTTCATTCTCATGAGCCTTCCTTTTGTATTGATGGGACAAAAGTCTCTTTCAACTATTTAAATCTGTGAAGACATATTGGAGAGTTTAAAGGGGAAGTCCAGCCCTTCTACTCCAGATTTACTCTGAAATTAGAGATTAAAATGTACTTATCTAACATTATACACACTAATACCTTGTGTTATGTAGATATATGTATGTATATATGTATGTATATATATATACACATATACATATACACACACATATATATATATATATATATATATATATATATATATATATATATATAAATATATAACTGGAATATATTTGTTGGGGATTCATATGCCACCATTTAAGGTGGAAGCTGCCAGTTTGAGCCTGTTGAAACTAGAAAACTATGCCCCAGAAATTGACCAAGATTACCAAGCAAGTCCTGGGGTCCCAGTTTGTGAGTTGTGGGTAACACCATGTAATTCTGTCTATCTGTACTTCATAAGCTTTTCCTCTTAAAACAGCTAAATGGTTTGACGCCCCCTGTAATAGGATATCAATATAGGATTTGAATTATGCTTTTTTAATTTAAAAAGCCATTTATAAAAGTTTGCAGTAGATGGATGCTTAGTGTACCTTTAATGCCTTCGGACCAGGTTGCATATCTCTGCTGTTTTAAATGTGGTTGGTGTTTGTGGGTGTGCGAGAGAGAGAGGCACTGAAGTGTTTGTGAAACCAGGGGTGGACCTGCTGTTTATCGCTGTTTAATAACGTGTTCTTTGTGTGCAATATGACTGAAGCCTTAGGTTGGTTTTAAAGCTCTTATGCCCTCAGTTGAGCGAGGATAAGTTTGGATATAACGGTAGGCTAGTTTGTCTGGCCTGGGCAAGACTGACACAATAGTGTAAGTACATTTGAGGTGCCTTCTGATTCTGTGCTACGGATCCAACCGTTTGATAAACCTCTGGAAATATACTGTTGACATTGTTAAATGATGTACACGGTCAGTCTTATTCTAAAATATTTTCTTCACTGTAATTGTAAACAGGCTTCATCTTACTGCTATATTAGCTTGCTGGCATTACAGTGTTATTCAGAAGGCCAGTGGATAATGATGACGCAGTCCCCGCTCTACAATGTTAAACACTAAGGGCCGATTTCCCGGACAAATTAGGCCTAGTCATAGACTAAATCAAACTTTGAATGCATATTCTCCATACAAGACTCGAGTTTAGTCCAGAGGTGCGTTCAAGATCGCTAGCGTTAAGTAATGTTCGCGAACATATTTAAACTTCTTTTCTGTTCGCCACGAACATTTGCGATCTTGAACGCACCTCAGGACTAAGCCCAATCTGTGTTCCCAGCTTCTTTAATACAAACCGAATAGAGATGGTGACCAGCCCTTTGTTATATTCTATGATTTATGAAATCTGGTTCTTGTAGATAATGCTTTTTTTTCTTTTTTTTTTTCTAAACTGACCGTTTACGAAAGTAAACGTCACAAAAATGTTTTACATTGTCAACAAATTATTTCCCCTCCAACAAGTAAGGTTTACATCACTTGTATCGTTGCCTATAAAGTGTGTACATTGCTTTGGGTATTTTTTGTGTGGTTTTTGTCTTGTCCAACAACAGATGTGGATGCTAAATGGCATGTGGCAAATAATGCAGAGAGAAAGTTAGAGAGAAAGTGTATGCAGAACAGTTAGGCTACAGATATTTAGATATATAATTCCAATGCACCTGTATATACTGTACAGTGGGGTCCAAACGTCTGAGACTCAACGTCATATGATCCTGGAAATAAACAAATAAACAAAGTTGCTTTGCAACTACTCGAAGCCCAAAGAAGAGCAAGGAGTGCCACAATCACCTTACCTCAACCCCGTTGAACATTTATGGGGGCACTTGAAGACTGACAAAAGCCAAGCATTCAGTAACATCATAATATGTTCTTTGGAACATTGTCAAATAATGCTGGGATAACATAAATCATCAAAATACTAAGAAATTCTGGAATGAATATCATTTTTTTTTAAAGATTCAGCTTTTCACTCTAATTGTTATGCTGATGATATAATTAGAAATGAAAAGGTTTGTATTAAATTAGAAAACAATGCAAAATGGAACAATTTTCACAAGTGGTTTCACTTTTGGACCGCACTGTAAATGTAAATAAATTACGGACTTCTCATACAACAGCAAAACGAATGTTTTAGTGTAAGAAAGTACGGGGTATACAAATTGTTTGTGTGCATCTGAGATCGATGGGAGTGAAGAATTTAACGTATTCATGAATGCACTGAGCCCAATTCGGTACTCCAGTCTGTTTGGAGAACAGTAAACCTCCAAGACTACATTCCTCCCTTTTTTTCGGTATGGTGGCTTCTGTGATATTGTGTAAGCTACATTATGCCCTGGAGACTGCTAGTGCTTCCGCTCTAAATGCCAGATAAGATAGCAAGCCGACGGACGTGAAGCCTTTCACAGGCTTGCAGGTAAAATGCACCGCTCGTACATAAGTGTGATATAATGTAGGAGTAGGACACGCCCTTAAACTACAATTCGTCGAATATCGTGTCAACAGGTACATCCAGCAAGACCCCTCCCTCCTTGAGGAAGGAGACGTGCGCAGATGTGTTCGATTCCTAGATGAGCACAATTATTTTATTTAGATTTTTTCAAGCTTTCTTGGTGTGAATTGTATCAACAGCGAAGCACTGTACTCAGTGATGAGCAGCAGAGGACGGCCACTCCGTAAAACCGAAGACATCCAAGCGCAAACATGTGGGAAGAGCTGGAAAATACGACTGGTCTCCGGCGCGACGGAAACGCCTCTCGAGTAAGGTGCAGGGGTGGATCTTGACGGTCTTAAATGTCCACAATTATATTTTTAATTATGAGTTGACCATTCCAAATCTGGGCGTGTTTTGGTTACCGTTGCCAATTATGTCAGTTCTAATCACTCTGCACAAACCGATACCTATTTGTTCGGGTAATGCTTTTCAGTAGTCTGAAGAACGTCAAATAAACCTGTCATTATCTATATTACAATTTTTTGTTTCATTAAGAAAAGTTCAGTTTCCACCTGGGTTTTTTTCCTTCCACGACGGGACCAGTAGCCTACAAAGCACACATTTTGAATTTACATTTCTGTTGCGCATGATGCGAGTTAATCGGTTTTTGAATACTCGTTTTACTTCTGAAGTGTAACAACTGTTGCGTCTCGGAAGTGTAATGGTGTTATAGGTAGTTGACTATTTTAACGCTAAATAACACCTATGTGAAAGCACAAATCTAATGGAGCCATGATCCTGCCTGCTACATGTGCGCGCGTGCACGTTTGTGTTTGTGTTGGGGTCGGCACAGCCTGCAGAGAGAAGTTCCATCTTGAGCGTTGCAGAGCGTTGTTTATTTATTTGACTTTGGGCATAAATAAATTCGTGAGAATCTTATGAAATGGATGCAAATAAACCCGTATGCTTTAAATGCATGCTATAGCGTGCATTTTGCATTTCTAGATGTATTTAATTAGACTACCAATACTATTATGTAATAGAAGATGCCCCCAAACCATGGTGGTCGTTGTCTTCAAAATAAAAGCAGAGTTAAACTCAGCTTTTTTATTTTTCTGATATAAAATTAAGCTGAATTGCACGGAGCTTTTTTGATCTTTTTTGATCTTTTTTTAGCTGAATTGCTCAATCTGCAGTAGTTTCATCTGATGTTTTTTTTTTTGTTTCCTGTTTATGTGGCAGATATGCTCATAACATGCTCAAACAAGCAGTTCCTCTGTCACTGTTTCATTCTCACTCACTTCACTGTGCAGGACATCTGATCCACGGTTCATTATCCTACAGTAGTTCTAGTGATCATATTTACGTTAGGAAAACTAGGGAAAACTGAGCTGGGGGGGGGGGGAGGCCAGGAATGGGAATTCTTTGTGGGAAGGTGAAGGGCCCCCGGAGTGGAATGTCTGTATGAATCTGCTCTTCTCTCTTTCAGAAGTTTGTTTCTGAGCAGCCGTGGGTCTCTGTCTCCGACATGCTGAGCAATGGTGAGTGCTTTCCCCTCTGAACCACCTCTCTCTCTCTCTCTCTCTCTCTCTCTCTCACACACACACACACAGACACACACACACACTTTGACATTGTGCATTGTGCATTGTGTTGTAGCTAGACCTCTCAAATGATAACCCTTGCTGTTATGTGCATAAGACCTGCTGAGGAACCTGAAATGGAGACTTGAGCACTGCTTTTATCCATATTTTATTTTATATGCATACATATTATTATTATTATTATTATTATTATTATTATTATTATTGTTATTTATTGTTTTTATTTGTATTATTACCAGTACCACTTTTATTATTATTTATTGATGTATTATTATTTCATCTTGTTATTTATTTGATTTGTCTCAGCTTGGCTTTTACCTTCCCTGATCTATGTTTAAGACACAGTTTATTTATTATAGCTACTCCTGCTTTTTTTCATTTTATTTGAACTATTTACTAGTTATTTATCTGGCCTTGTCTGCTGTGTTTGTTTTTTTTGTGCTACTTTCACTACTGCAGCTGTTTTTATCTTGAATTTATGTCCCGTCTTGAATGTAAAAAAAAAAAAAAAAAAAAAAAATCTTTAAATCACCCTGTTTCTTTTCTGTCTTATGTACAGCACATTGAGTTGCATCCGCGGTAGGAAATGTGCTTCATGAACAAAGTTTGATCGATCGGTCGATCGATTGACAGTTTATTCGGTGAAATCCCCAGTGTCTTTCATTGGTCCTTCATGCTTTTTAAGTTAGCTTACCCTGGCTACCGGACCCGATAAGGATCTGACACGCTTCACCGAGCAGAGCTGCGGGCTATGGCTGTGACGGGCCTTGTGAGTGAATGGAAAACGACGTCACTTCCTGTTCCCTCCTTTGGCAGGCTCTGCCCACCCGCAGGCCCCTGGCACCGATGCGCCGTCGGACAGCGAGAGCGGAATCGTTCCCGGTGAGAGCCACACTGAGAACACTGACGTTCACCCCACCGAACGGCACCACCGCCAGTGTGCCGGAGAGACAACGCAGCCAGAACATTCTCACAACGTTTTCCGCCATGTAGTGGCGATGTTACATCATTCACAAAAACGTTAGACAAAACCACGAGCCGCTGATTTGGCAGACGCTCTTATCCGGAGCGACTTGCAGTTGATTAGACTAAGCAGGAGACAATCCTCCCTTGGAGCAACGTAGGGTTTAGGGCCCAATGGCTGTGCGGATCTTATTGTGGCTACACCGGGGATCGAGCCACCGACCTTGCGGGTCCCAGTAATGTACCTTGACCACTACGCTACAGGCCGCCCCTCAATAATGTCTGATGCAGCGGGGAACAGGTCATTTCCGTCCTCGGGTGAAAACCCCGGCTCGTTACACACGGCCCTGCTGGACCCCTGGCCGCAGTTAGGTCAGGGGTCAACCCTGGCGTCAGGGGGCACGTTATTGCACTGAGAACCAGTGTTTTAAGTGGATGCTATACGCCACTTGCGGGCCTTAGTTGATATTGATTGGTCAGCAAAAAAATATTGTGGCATTATACTGTCCCTGTATTTTTTTACATTGGTTTTCTGCATATATATACTCCCAGTCTTTCCCTATTGAAAAACAGTAGCGTATACATTATTTATGTGAATGTGAAATTCTCTGCTGTGACGGTATGGATGGCGTAATTGTGGGACTAGGGAGAGCTGAGCTGTACAAGCTGAGCCTCTGCACTCTAGGCCCTGCCTGCTGCAGGTCAGAGGACATGGAAAGTTTCCAAATGGGTTAGAGGTGCAGACAGGAGTTTTTCCCCTCGATAAATCCATATGAGGTCCAAACTGTCTAAAGGCTGTTTGACTCATTACTGGTTCCTTTGGTTATGTTTTTGATACCGTGCCCCCCCCCCCTTCCCCCCGTATTCTCGTGGCTTTTACCTTTGTTGTCTTTTCTATAATGCAACGTCTGTTTTGAAAAAAAAAATCATAATTTGATGCCTGTTATAAATACATTTTAGGCCTGATCATTGCTAATGGTCGGATCATAACAGTCGGTCTCCTCACAGAATTTATGCATATGGGACCGGTTGTGCAGACAAGTAGATGCAGTGTGACTGATGTACAATGCTGATGTGTGTGTGTGTGTGTGTGTGTGTGTGTGCAGGTGTTATTGCAGCCGCAGTGTTTATCAGCTTCTTGTTGGCCCTGTATGCCGTTCTGTGGAAGTGCATGGTGACTGCGCCCAAGAGGTGAGACATGGAACTCCCACAGGCCTCTAAAAAAGTGGCTCGCACTGCTCCAGGGAATTCTCACAGTGAAGTATGTTTTAGATACCCTGTGTTTCCATACTGCAGCTCACACATCCTCAACTGCTGTGTTTGCATGTTTTCTGATCTTCATAATATTACGTGCACGTGCATGTGTGTGTATGTACGTGTGTGTGTATGTACGTGTGTGTGTGTGTGTGTGTGTGTGTGTGTGTGAGAGAGACAGGCTGAAGAAAGTGTAAACAAATCGATTTTCCCCGGTGAACTTTCAGGCAGGAGAAGAAGAAGAGACAGAGAGCCCGTGAACTGAGGGTTCACATGTACTGACGTTCAGGACCACGCCGGAGGGGCCCGGTTTGGGGAGCGGGGATGGCGTCGCCGTGAGAGCCTGGCTAGAAGTGCACTGCGGTGCTGGAGGTCCCCAGGGTTCTGGACGGAGGCCCGGGGCGGGACGAGCAGGGCCTGAAGCCCGTTTGGAGCCGCTCGATGCTCCTGCCGGTCGTCATGGCCTGCCCTCTGGGACCAGTGTCCAGTGAGGAGGGCATCCTGTCCCATTCCTCACCAACTGCTGGAGCTTGTGCAAGAGTATTTTAGCAATATGCTTAAAGCTATTTTAGCCATTTTCTGGAAATGTATCTAAGTCTAATATCATATATGGAAGGTTTGCACATGCCACGCGCATGCAGTCGTGGGCATTTATATTTGTAAATATTTAAATGTTCTATCTGAGTCTAATATGATATACGGAACGTTTGGACATGCCATGGCATTGCAATGGGTAAATGCTGGAACTTCCGTCTGTGATGTCTCAGGGTTCCCGAAGAACTCCTGACTTCTTTTATTTAATTAATAGGATGGAAATTGTGGAACGAAGATTTGCAATGGGTGTGCATTTATTGAAATATTTTGACAGTGGCTCAGGGATTTCTGAAGATATTTTTAAGATGCTAAGAGTGTGTATGTCTGTTCTTGGATGAAAGAGTTGCCAACTTTTCCATCGAGGTTTTCCCACCGGGAAGATATGAGCAATACTAATTAGGGTGTTTAGTTCACAGGTGGCTGGGATAGGAATATCCAGAGAATGTTGTGTGAATTTTCTGGAGTATTCATGTTCAAAGTGATGTGCATGCTATTTCAGAACCAACATGTAAATGAAACTGCCAAAGTGTAATCCAGGTGTAAACTTTTAAGTGCAGTCAGACTGCATATTTGGCTATGTGACATGCCCGGTGCCAAATACTTTTGAAAGTGGTCTGACTATAAAGTGTGGTGTTAGTGTGGTTTCCTACCATTTTATAAAGAACTGTACTAAATGTCTTCTCAGCTCTGGAGCTGGAAGTCATAAAGGTTGTTCATAAGCACTGAAAAAATAAATAGAAGTTTATTCTTGTTCCAGCAAATTTACAGGACTTTACACTACAACAGATCAGTCCTACAATGTGTTTCAACAGTACTGAAATTAGAAAATGATCTTCTGGTATTCACGAAACCTGTACAACCTGGAGTGTTACGTAATGCCCTACTCTATTGCCCTGTCCTTGCCTTACATTTTAATCAGCAGTGAGAAGCATGCACGTACAAAGTAAAAAATACATACACACTTACACTAATCATTCGTGGTGAAAAATGAGTAATTATATGATGTCCCTGCTATAGTATTCCTATAGTATTAAATATAGATTTTAGAAACACCTGCACCCACTAAATGTATTGCTTTACAAAACATCTAACCTGTCTATTCGCAACATAACAGAGAACAGCAGGTGTAAAGTTAAGATGGGGAGGTTGCGCGAAAATGCTGAGATTTTGGCCACAACCAACAGTCTTGTTTCAGCCATATAACACGACTCCTCATCTCTGTGGTTAGCATATGTTCCCTGTTCTTTGTTTTTAATATTTGGCTGATAGTGCATTGAATTCGTGCTATGGTCTGCCGCGGTTACAGTCCTGTGGGCCTAGTCCGTGGTTTGCGCATCTCGCGCCCGAGGCCTTGGAGTAGCAGCACCTGCTCGCATTTCATCGTAGATTATAAACCAGAGGCAGAGAGAGCCTGACTCTTCTGACCAACAATTATGGATTATTAGTAAGGCACATAAAGGACCTGCCACCTCTGACCAAGTGGTGAGCTGAGAATTATGTGGCACAAAATACATGTGTGAGGTTCTATAGAAAAATGTGAAATGTGGAAGAAAAAAAAAGCAGCATTTTTAAAGTTGTTATCTGCACGGAGCCCACTCACTTTTGAATCTTTGAATGATCTTTGTCTCAGAACTCTCAGAGCGCGGACCGAACCGTCTAATCGTCAGCTCACCAGGTGGTCAGAGGCTTAGTTCAATCAAAAGCTACGAGAGGAGTAAATGCACCCTTTAAGTCATGGGCCCGTTAACCGCTCACAATCCCTGTAAAAGCTTTCCAGCCGATTCCCCAGAGCCCAGGCCCACTAGCGCTTTCCACCCGAAGCCCTCCCCACCCGAAGCCTCCCCACCCGCACTAGTAGGCCTCAATCCTCTGTGGTGAGAGAGTGAGCCCCAGTAGGCCACATCAAAAAGTGTCCCAATAAAGTTACGGAGGTCCAGGTGTATGCTTTCTTCGCAGTTCTTTCCCGAAAGGTAGTTTGTAGGAAGTAAGCTTTGACGTGGGCGTCACAGCAGGATCGTTTCGGTCTGCGACGGAGCCTTCTTCGTCTCCGGCGACGGAAGCTGTGCGTTGGGTTCGCCGTTTTCAAACCCCCCGTTTTCAAACCCGCCGTTTTCGTGTACGTGCGACGCCCTCTGAGCATCCTTCTGCCGATTAAACAGGACGGCCTTGTTCACGTCAGGCCCTGCCAGCGGAAGAGAGAGAGAGAGAGAGAGAGAGGAACAGAGTTACAAACATCGGTCTGTGAAACGTGCGTTCAGACGCAGGCGTGTTGCTGGAGCAGGTTTTTCTGCTTCTGAGTGAAACCGGAAACGTGTACACTGAAAACATGCTGAGCTGTCAGTTCAGCGAGAAGTTTATTTTAGTCCCATAATCTCCCATGAGGGATGTACACTAAAGATTATGTTGCCAAGTAAAAGTCATCGCACAACACAACACCGTACAGTCACATGCAAATGAGTAAATTCGTGGAAAGTGTAAGTCATTGCGCAAACACAACAAAACAGTCACATACACATTTGCATGTGACTGTACTGTACATACACAAGTTGTGTAATTATGGCCGAAAGAAATGGCAAGTGGAAGAAAAGGGGAACGAGCCTCTGGAATGTGCCATGCTATGAGCCGGCATGTGATGTGTGTGTGCGTGCGTGCGTGTGTGCGTGCGTGTTTGTATGTGTATGTGTATGTGTGTGTGTGTGTGTGTGTGTATGTGTGTGTGCGCTTGTATGCATATGCATGTGTGCATATGTGTGTGTTTGTGTTTTTATGCATGTGTGTGTATGTGTGTGTTTGTGCGTGTGTGTATGTATGCCCGTGTGTATGAGTGTGTGTGTTTGCATGCATGCGTGTGTGCATGTGTGTGTGTATATGTGTATGCCTGTGGGTGTGTGTTTGCATGCGCGTGTGTGTGTGCGTGTGTATGTGTGTGTGTTTGCAAGTGTGTGTGTATGCATGTGTTTGCATGCGTGTGTGTGTGTGTGTTTGCATGTGTGTGTGTATGCGTGTGTATGTGTGTGTTTACATGCGTGTGTGTGTGTTTGCATGTGTGTGTATGCGTGTGTTTGCATGCGTGTGTGTGTGTGTGTTTGCATGTGTGTGTATGCGTGTGTATGTGTGTGTTTGCATGGGTGTGTGTGTGTTTGCATGCGTGTGTATGTGTGTGTATGTGTGTGTTTGCATGCGTGTGTATGTGTGTGTGTGTGTGTGTGTGTATGCGTGTGTATGTGTGTGTTTGCATGCGTGTGTATGCGTGTGTATGTGTGTGTTTGCATGCGTGTGTGTGTGTGTTTGGCTCCAATCACCGAAGAAGCTGAGGAGCACGGGCAGGAACACGAGGCCGTGCACCATGCCCAGCAGGGTGATGACCAGGTTGAGTCTGAAGAAGAAGATCTGGATCAGCTGGGCCTTGGCGAACGCCAGCACCACGATCCCCGGCAGGTTCGTCATGGCAACGCCTGCAAATACCTTGCGAAGGCACGGTACAAAAGTGTGTCTGATTACCACAGAGTCAGAGCAGAACCGTGAAAATCATAACACAGTCCTGTTGTTTTTCCCAAAACCAACAAGGGTTACAAATGCAGAAATCCAAACTAAATGAATGTCGAAGCTCAACAGCTGATCCACTGTTCATTATCTTGAGTGAAGAGCTGAGAATCGACTGTTGCCATCGGTTGTGAGCCAGCCTATCAGTGGTGTACTTACTGACTGCACTGTGTGAGCCAGCCTATCAGTGGTGTACTTACTGACTGCACTGTGTGAGCCAGCCTATCAGTGGTGTAGTTACTGACTGCACTGTGTGAGCCAGCCTATCAGTGGTGTAGTTACTGAC